>NW_024538620.1:0-149715 GCF_016647635.1 Suillus subaureus
ACGAAGTTATGTGGGCACTCTCGGCACTGATGTTCACCCTGGAGATCGAATACCGAAAAATGTTCGCCACGACCACCATTCGGATGGAGGCACAAAAGAATTGGGCCCGCGTAGGGGATTTTCTAGTACGTAGTGAGCTTTCATTGACGTGAGACCTAGAAACCGCCCAAGATGACGGTGTTGAATTGCCTTGCTTTTACTCGGTTGGCGGACTTTCATCATGCTTTGTCTTGGGCTTGCGTGGTGAGCTGTACGTGTGCCTCTTTGGTTTGCATGAGGGTCTGCACTTACCTTTTTGATATCGTATTCAGGCGGCCTTGGGCCTTTGCTAGGGGTAAATTCTGCGAACTGCTGGATGTATCTTATGTGGGCTTACACGCTTGCATTAATTTTGGGCGCTTTTTTCAAGAGGAACGTGCGAGCGATGATTCGGAGGAGTTGATTGACTGTTATTCTGTGGTTTAGCGTCACCATGGGTTACTTGCAACAAATTTGTGATTATGATTGTTGAATATTCTATAGCATATAATCCATTGTCTCCCTTCAACACCGCGTCATACTTGCTGAACAGGGGGCTGACAATGAAACACTTTAGAGGGTCTTTCAAATCAGTGGTAACGACTTTCATTTCACTCTTGACGCCAATTTTGATCGTTCAAATGTATTCCAAAGGAGCTTACAGATGTGACGCTGAACTGCAGGCTGACCTGTAAGACTTGAAATCCATGACTGACCTGAGTCACTCAGTATAAATTACTGTTGACAACGTTGACAAATGGAACAGGCATATTCCTTCGCCGTGCAGGCAGAGAGGCCCGTGAGATCTTATTCCGAGTGCTTGAGAAGATAGGGGAACGAGGCGAAGAGACTGAAAGATGATTGTCGAAGAGCAAGCGCCAGAATATTGCGCACAGACCTACATATGACTAACTGCTGAATTGAAGAAGTCAATGACGCAGGCTCCAGGAGAAGAGCGAATAATTCGAAGTGCACGATTTGAACATGTATAAGAACTAAAGAAACGGCTCCAAAATTGCAGCTCACATGAGTTCCACCAAAAAACACCAGGAGTATTATCATTCTTTAGAATGTGATGCGTGGCAATGCCGAACCACACGCCACCAAATAGAAGACAAGCTGAAGTAACCTAATTTGTCGTAAAAACAGCGTCCAAGAGCACCCTGATTGTGACAGCTGGCGCAAGAGAAGTAAAGCGATTCACCCGTAGAACAATGGCAGAAAGAGCTGGTAGAATTCCAGCAAGTCAGCACCAAAACTAAATCTGAACCGAAGGTATACCTACCGGCCGCGAGACACCCCAAAGAGGAGGCGAGCAAAAATTGCACCATGCGAAATAAACCAACGTGAACCAGGACCTGAAACCGCCCCAACCTGAATGGTTTCTTTTCCTGAGCGAATTATTTTGGTCAATGACATCTGTAGTACGCTTCGGGAATCCTCCTATCACCTTACAATGTTCATGTAACTCCATCCAAGCGACGTGTCTCACAAAAAAACGCCTAGGTGAGTAGTCCTGTGATGGACAACAGGAACGATGCGATTAGTAGGACAAGGTCAAGCCCACGGGAGATGGCATCGAGTTCTTGAGCAGGCGGTGAATTTAACATGCATGAAAGATGAAGACACGCCGAGCGTGGGGCTCTGAGGGAGGTGTCCAATCATTAGGAATGTCTGGAAGCTGATTTTTGTTCTGTCCGCGAGTTGTGGAAGGCGTCTCCATCATGTCTTTTGATATGTGGCAGCTTGCATCGAGAGAAGATACATTGACAAAGCTGTCCGAACTTGCGTTGGACACGGTCGGTGGCTTGTGATGGATCTCATGTTGAGATCCAAGAATTGGATTAGATGCGGAACAATCGTGAGAGAAAGTCGGCAGGAACAATGAATGCTTACCTCGGGGTTGTTGATGAAGAATACGAATAAAAATAGAGAGAAAAGCGCAAAGTGGGGAAGATACGAAGGAGAAGAAGAGAAAGGGTAAATTTCGAGTCCCCAAAGTACAGATCAATTTTAATAGGACGCCCAGACTCGGATTCACTGGTATTTCTATCATCATTTCGAAGCTGAAAGTCATTGACAGTTTCTGCAGGGGAAACTGTGACCACGTCAAAAATACCTTGAACTCGTCGTGAGGCCATGGATATATATTGTAAGCTTTGAACGCGCATAGATTGGGGAGTGAGAGTGTGTTGAATAGGTCAAAATTCTCGATTGTGTCATTGCGCAGACTCGTAGTATTGTGTACATCCGCACTCACTGCTCATGACGATTTTGCCTCCCAACAGCAACCACTATCTTTTTTCAAATCCCATCCTCAGCGGGGCAGGTTGAACGTCCTGCGTCGGATGACCCAGGAAAACAGGTGAGAGAGGTGAAAACCATTGACAGCCAATATTGGCCACGCCGCCACTATGACCACAACAGCCCACATGGAAGATACAATCGAGACAGTGACAACACCGGAAGTGCGGACAATCAGCGTAAGCAATGCTACAGCAAAGAATATCATTCTATCAATGATTGAGCCGCCATCCTATGGTGTACAGCCGGTTGAGACGCACCCCCAAAGCAGAAAAGCGTACGGCAGAGTGAGCACGAGGGCAAGGCTCTCGAGGCCGAGCATAGAGCGTGATATCGTTACCATGAACGAGGCCTGGTGGACATGACTAAATGTCAAATAGACCAAAAAGGGAATCTTACCGCGCTTTCAGCAGAATCTCGCCGGCTGTCGTTGACTTGTGCGGCCAAGACTAGTGAGACCGCTAACGAGCCCATAGCACAGAGGGTAGACAGATATGATACAAGAATTGCAGATGGTTGATTCTGGACGGATGGAACCGCGAGAAAGCTGATGTCAACAGCAAGCATTACCGTAGACTGAGATGGACGTCAGTTGCATTAATAATATGAAGTAGAGATACGTCTCACGAATATTGTATATCCATTCCATTCGTTATTGAGCCCATTGATGAAATCCTTCCACCGCCGTCGAACGATGGTGCGATCGACCCATATCATGTGAAGAGCCTTGCTATGAGCATCAAGGGATCCAAACAGGATGATATTCATGACGCGGAAAAAGATATTTTTTGGTTGCGTGTCGGAATCTTCGTACAACGACTGGCCCACATCAAGTCGGGCGCCCGGTTGTCCGCAGAAATTCACGAAGTTGTTGAAGCCTGATGAAGCAGTCAGGAGACGGAGTGCACTACCAACTTGCCCAAACTCACAGAAAAGCCCCATAAATCGAGCTGAAATTATCAAATGTGTCAGAAACAACAACTGAGCCTCGGTGCCTGGACTTGCCGACGATCCACACAGAATGTTCATGCTTCTGGCCAATATTGCCTGGAAAGACGATCAACAGCGACCCACCCGGATTAGGGAATGATTCACTCATAAGAGAATCCATAAGACCAAGTGTACTTGCAATCTCATTCGAATCCAAAGGTGTTAGGCAAGTTTCAGATGTGATACTGTCTATCACGAGTCATTCCGGTGAGACGCAAGACACTCACAAGTCTTTACCCACCTGCCTGAGTATACATGACAATTTCCTTGAGTCTCACGACGATGTCTTTCGGAAGGAAACGCTCATTTGGAAATAGTTCAACATGTTTCCTGTCGAGATCATGATGTGTAACTATGAGAAACAACAAAGCTGTAACAGGGTATCAGCGCATCGAAGTAGGTCAGGTAAGGGCAGATACGTACTTTGAGCCATACGAACCAGTATTGTGATTCTAGTGCATACTCTAGAGATAACGTCATGAGATAACTTGGAATGAAAATTTGATAGAAAGCACTCGCTGATGTGACTTGCACTGTTCACTCCTTGAACGTTACCCATAAGTTCTTCAGATTTATGGGGTTTGAGCCAGAAAATGACACGTTTGTCGTGATCGGCAAAGTAGTAGCCCCATTTGCTATCCTCCCCTTTTGTGCGCTCTAACACCAGCTCCACAGATGAACGATCCAAAAAGGCGTTCACGTTGTGCGCTTCTTCGTATGCCTTCTTAGCCATCTCGTCCATTTCCACTGCAGTTTCGTGGCCTCGAACATCGGCATAAGTGAAAACTCTCTGATGGGAGATATAAGGAAAGCCACACTTTTTATAGTGGACTGCGGACATACACAATTGGAGTGGTAGAAAAACAAAGCGCCTTCCGGGTGTATGAGCGGCTCCCATCCCAGCACTGGATCAAATTCCCTGACAGTGCTTGTCAATCTCATTGCGCGTTCTGTCACCAGCATGCTTACTTTGAACAGTCCAAGGGACCTGCCGGAATCTCATACATTGTTTGATTACTATCGATCTGGATTAGAATGGAAATGCAGTGGAGAGATTCAATTTGCGTACGTCTGTTTGCTACCAGATCGCTCTATCTGTCCGGGTATGATGGGGGTTGTAATATGAAAGGAATGCTCTGTCACAGGAGGATCTGGTGGCGCCGCGGTGTTGTTATGGTGAATGCGGGGCTCAGGCGTGCTCCCATAGTTTCGTTGAACCAATGGCGCAGAAGAGGACCCAGGAGATCGGGTTCTGGAAGCTACGCCTTTCGAATCTGCGCTATGTGATGACGCTTCAGGTACTGCGAGGCTCTCAGAAGTGTACTTCTTTTGCTCTGTCGGATAACGGCTCGATGCTGAACCCGGTTCCTGAAAAGCTCTATGTTTTCCACTAACGACTTGACAATATCGGATCAGTCGTAGGAATAACGAGAGGAGGCTCGTATATGACCGAAATACGGTCGTCCTGACAGTGAGTCTGAACCAGGGGATGAACATGCGAATGCGTCCTCCAAGCATGGTGGTCATCATGAATGGGATCAAGTGCAGAAACTTTAAAACTTCGTTTGCTAGAGGACGAATCTGAACAAATGTACATTTTTGTAGCTTCCCGAAGTAGATCGGCTCCCAATAGAATGGGAAGGTCACTTGAGTATTTTTTGAATGTTCGCTTCGTCTCCTTTCAAGGACCTTCATCCCATCAGTCAGCTAGCACCTGTCATTTTGAACTCTGAGATCTAACTTTACTTCGCGATGAGCGATCTTCCCTTCGTAAGTTGATATTACTTCCACATTGATGATATACTGATATCATAATTGGCAAAAGTCATTTCAATTCAAAATTGATCCAAAGATTATTCCTGCGACAGACATCATAAGAGATGGCATATTTCCTAGTGGTAGAGGAGGGTTCGGTGACGTCTGGAAATGTTCAATGACTACACAATCTGGAACCCGACGTCTTGTGAGTCTAAACATCGGTAGAAGACTCCTCATTTATCATATTCAAGGTCGCTGTCAAATCTTTTAGGGTCCTTTCAACAACAGATGATGAATTAATAAAAACGATAGCCAATGTTAGGGCGGGGATTGATATGCGGTTCCACTTACTGATATATTTGCTCCTCAGAGAATTCGTCGCGAGGCCTACGTTTGGATACAGTTGAATCACGACCATATTCTCCCTCTCGAGGGTGTGACTATCGCTGGAGAATTCGGGCCACTTCCGGCACTAGTGTCTCCATGGATGGAACAAGGATCGCTGCACAATTACTTGAAGCGCGTGTTTTCCAGTCTGTCTGACCCTCAAAAACTGGAGCTTGTAAGTGCCAAATGGCTACTGCACTAGCTTATACTCAACCATGATTTCAGATATGGCAGGTGGCTGCTGGTCTTAGTTATCGTATGTTCCGTTCTTCACAAATGTAGCGATCACACCATATACTAAGGACCATGTCCTATTAGTGCACGACATGGGCATCGTGCATGGTAACTTGACAGCGGTAGGCCTTATCTCAATCTACATGTAGTATGTAACTGAATTCAATGGCAGACCAACGTTTTGGTTGACGGCTCTGGTTGCCTCCGTCTCGCAGACTTTGGTCTATCGATGATCCTTGCTGAGGCGGGAGACGCCACATTCAGCTCCCTTCATTCAGGAGACCTACGTTGGATGCCCCCCGAGGCTTTCCAAACCGATGCTGAAGTCGACGACGAAGACGAAACTAAAGACGAGAAGCCAACCAAAGCTTGGGATGTCTATTCGTTTGGCTGTGTGGCGTTGCAGGTCTGTCGGATTGTTAACCTTTGAATAACTTTCTTACAATAGTGACAGATCTTCTCAGGAAATCAACCCTACGCATGGATAAGAACGAATCATGTTCCTCTAGCAATAATTAGGGGACATATGCCTTTCAAGGACATAAGCAGTCATGAGGTGTATCAACAGCTTTCACCGTGCTTGAATAACATATCAGCCAATCGCCCAACCATCAACGATATTATGGATGTTCTGTCCGATTTAGGACGCGATGTACGTCTATGAAAACATCTCATTTGGATCTCACTTACCTTCGAATACTCTAGAATAGTGCTACTCGACATCCTGTGCCGGAACTCAAGGTCGTCCACCAACAACCGCAAGCGGATGTTGACGATTTTCAGGGTCATTTTGATGTGCAGTCTCCTGTGCAACAACTCGAGAACGTCCTCCCAACATCGCCAGCTGTTGGTGGTTCCCGAGGACATTTTGATGTACAACCTCCTGCGCAACAACTCGAGAACGTCCTCCCAAGACCTCCGGCTGTTGTTGATGATTCCCGAGGACATTTCGATGTACAGCCCCCTGCGCAACAACTCGAGAACGTCCTCCCAAGACCGCCGGCTGTTGTTGATGACTCCCGAGGACATTTCGATGTACAGCCCCCTGCGCAACAACTTGGGAATGAAACACCGCCAGCGGTTGTTGACGATTCTCGAGACCATTATATTGGTGTGCATGTGCGTGTTCTTCTGATATCTGTGTACCGGCTCTTCTCTGACATACCAATTTCACTACTCCTCCACGCAGCATGCACCCTCAGCGCCACCGTCTGCCTTGCACCACTTCTCATCGTCCCCCCCCTCTCAGCCCGATGTTGATATCGCACCAAACTTCTCACCACACCCATGGCGAAGGTTCTTCTCTCGTCGCGCTCCTAGTGCTCGTACTGTCGGTCAGACTGCATCGGTCTGTTTTATCCTACTTTTTCCTTTCTGTACTCATTTGTACCAAAGTTTGTATTTGTGGCTCAACGCCCGAACTCTCCGCCTACGCCGCCAGGAAAGTCACCAGCCCATGCCGTGACGCCGTCGTTACCGTCATTACCTCCGCAGGCAAATGCTACCACTACAACATGTCTGCCATCGTTACCTCCACATTCAGTCCCTCTTTCCACCACCACTCCTGCAGCTGCACCAATTACAGAACAGGCTGGATGCTGCACTCGCTTTTGGCGTTGTATCTGGCGTTGTATCTGCTGTAGTATCTGCTGCAGGTCTGATGGATCTTCTGATGGTCGTCCCTAAGGCTGTTCACACTTGTTGATTCACGTTGCTCTGTGTAATATCACACTAGTTTGACGGAAGAGCCGATTAGTCTAATAACGACGGAACGGAACAATCGTGTCGGACATACTGCACTTGCGTGAATCGTTGAGGATGTAACGAGGGAAGCTGGCAGCAAGGGAACAGACAGCGTGAGTAAGTTTTTTGTGAAATGGTTCACAACAATCGCAAGGGTATCTGAGTGAAGACGAGATTCGAAAAGTGTGGTTTGAACTATGAAAGCGGTCGGTGGGGAAGGTCTGGTAAAGCCAGACCGCAGTAGGGAGCGCGATCTGGAAGGTTTTGGTCCGGTAGCTTTGGAAGTTGAAAACAAAAGCCGGACATGGAAGAATGGTTTTCAGGATATCAGAAGCTTATCTGTTCATATGACCTGATCAGGATATTCGACACTGCCAGTCTCTGCTCATGTCTAGTTGTCTCGGAACAACCGCCTCCTTGCAAGTACATTGATCATTCGACTCAACAGCGTATCTATGGAATCCCGACACCAACCTCCCAGTCGGACCACCCCTCCAGCACGAAATGATTCGCTAGACTCCGCAGCCCTTTCCCCTGATGGACAGGTGCTAGTCACTGGTTGCACGAACAGAAATGCATATACATGTGTTGGGACATTCATACCACTCTCAAAGAAGCTGGCATTTATCAGCAAACTAGGATTTTCACCACAGGCTTCGTTGAAGTCCGAATGATCTGAAGAGAAAGAGAGTGAGGAAGCCAAAGGATCCAACATGATAGGTATGAGCGAGAGAGAGAGGTCCAAGCGCATGAGGCAGACGGGCCAATAGGCTGTGCCCAAATGACATTGGCTTGCGCCCTGCAATATACATATGTCAGAAAACTTCACCTTTGCATTCCTTACTTACCTTCCTATAAAACCAAGCACCCATCAGACGCGCACATCTCAGTTCTAGTTGAAACTGAGATGTGAGTACTTGGAAACATGTATGTCAGCAATTACTGACCAAAACCATAGTGTACCTTTGTGTTCTAGGTACTATACACGTTAATATGAGTTCTAGTTGAAACTGAGATCGTACCTTTGTGTTCTAGCTCCCTCTCCTGTTGTTTGCTCGCCTGTTCTCGCAACAGGTTATGAGCCCTGCTACAGCCATGGAAATCACGCTCCCCTCCTCCAGCTCTGCCCTATTCAACGTCCCAAAGCTAGCTGAAGATGGTAGCAATTGGATTACCTATAAGGAACGAATGTTAACAGCGATTGGTGCGAGAGGTCTGATGTGGTTTACCGATGGATGTGCAGTATGACCTGTTCCCTACAAGGTCAATAAGAGGACCAAAACTCCTGAAAAGGAGGATGGCAGTGAGCCAACAACGGCAGAGATTGAGACTCTTGATAAGAAGATCAATGAGTATGACCAGAAGGACTCACTAGTGAAACAGCAAATCTTCAGCACCATAACTGATAGGCTGCTGCTGCGCGTGCAGAAGCTCGAGGCCGCTTCAGTGATTTGGGCTGAGATCTGCGATATTCACGAAGGGAAAACTGAGCTCGTCCAGATTGATCTGAGGTGAAGGCTTCAGGAGACCAGATGTGAGGAGAACGGAGATATAAAGACTCACTTTAGCAAGATGCTTTGGCTCTGCGAGTCACTGGCAGGCATGGGAGCCGCCATCAAGGAGAAAGACTTCTATGCCATGATACTGGCATCCCTCCTGGAATCCTATCGTCCCCTACTCTCGTCCATTAGCGCGGCTATGAAGATAACTAGTGCATCCATAAGCTCCTATGAACTAATCAATATCGTCTCAGAGGAATATGAGCATTGACAACTCACCAATCAGTGACCTACCAAGAAGGGACCCAATTTGGCCCTATCAGCGAGAGGACCTCCGGGAAAAGGGAAGTCCTCGTCCACCTCCTCACCATCCAACCCAGACGCAGTTTGTTATAACTGCGACCGAAAAGGCCACTACAAAAGTGATTGCTGGAGGCCAGGGGGAGGAAAAGAGGGTCAGGGACCAAACCAGAGAGGGAAGAGGGGAGGACGTACCCAAAAACAGAGTGCGAATGCTGCAAAGGAGTCAGAGGGCCAGGAGAACTATGCTTTTGTGACAGACGACCTTGCCAACATCGCCCAGAGGATGAACATACCTCCTGAACGCTGTGGAGCCATAGTAGACTCTGGCACAACCTCCCATTTCTGTCCTGACAGGTCGAAGTTCTCGAACTTTGTCCCTATCGCCCCACAAGACGTATTCACTGCGAATGGGTCAGTTCTCAGTGCTACTGGCAGAGGAGACGTCAAGATAGACTTACCCTTGGGGAAAAAGAGAACAACTGTCACCCTAAAGGATGCATTATATGCCCCCTCTATGGCGTTTACCCTAATCTTGACCAACAGAATCGCTTCAGCTGGATTAGTGGTCCTGTTTGAAGGCAAGATGTGCCAAATCTTGTCGAAGGGGCCCAAATGCGAAGTCATCGCCAAAATCCCGCAGCTCGAGGGTCTGTATAGTGTGGCCAGTCAGAAAACACATCATGCTCATGTTGCAAGGGCAAAACTTACCTTGGCTGAGGTACATTGTGCCCTAGGCCATATCTCCCAGAAAGCCGTCCTGTAAGTTGCAAAGGATCAGCTCGTTGAAGGTCTGGATGTCAACCTCACCTCCCCTACCAAATTCTGCGAAGCATGCACAAAAGCCAAAGCAAATCATCGGCCATTTCCGCAAGAGTCAAAAATGCGTGCACTCACCTATGGGGAACTTGTCCATATGGACTTGTGGGGCCCGGCGCAGACTACCAGCCTTGGTGGCATGACCTATTATATTAGTTTCACAGATGATTACACCCGTGAAATGAAGGTTGAGTTCCTGAAGGCTAAGAGTGAGGCATTGGAGGCATTCAAGAGGTATGAGGCACACCTTACTCGTCAAAACCCCAGGACACGTCTATGAAAAGTTCGATCAGACTGTGGAGGGGAGTATCTGAGTGCAGAGTTCGATAAGTATCTGTTGGACCAGGGGATCGAGAGACAACTCACTGTCCACAATTCACCCCAGCAAAATGGAGTGGCTAAGTGCCTAAATAGGACCCTGGTCGAGCTCGCTAGAGCGATGCTCATAGGATGAGACCTCCTGAAGTTCCTGTGGGTGGAAGCAGTGAATTATGCTACCTGGTTAAAGAACTGCTTACCCTCAAGTGCCATACCTGGCGCTACTCCTCACCAACTTGTCCATAGGGCAAGACCCAACCTGTCCATGGCCCAGGAGTTTGGATCAAAGCTGTATGTCCACCAGGCAAATGCTGGAAAGCTCGAACCACGTGCTGAGGAGGCCATTTTCGTCAGGATCGACACAGATAGCAAGGTGTACTGTGTATACTGGCCGGCGAAAAGGTGAGTCTCCGTCAAGCGAAACGTAACATTTGCGCCACCCGATGTGCTTGTTGACCAGGATATGCTGAGTGAGGGGGAGTCAAGACCTATAGAAGAGGAGATGAGTACTGATAGCAACGCACCTAGCATCCAGCCCATCCCGCTTACTCTCACTCCTACTTCAAACGCTACTCCAAATGCCCCAGAACCCAGGGAAAGCCGAGCCAGACCAGCTCCAGGGTACTATGCCCAGCTCCAAAAGGGCCAAATGGCAGCTGTAGCCATCAAATCCCTCAAGGATGCGTCAGATTTGGATCTTCTAGACAAGGAAGCTCACATTCACTTAGCCTTAGCGATGGCTGAGCCAGAGCCCACCTTGCAGCAGGCTCTGAACGGTCCAGACGGTCCAGAATGGCAGGAAGCACTAGACTACGAGATCAGTCAGCTGGAGAAGTTGGGAACATGGGACATTGTGGACTTACCTCGTGGATCAAATATTATACCCTGCCACTTCGGGTTAGCAACTAAGCAAGGCCCCGATGGCGAAAAGCTCAAGCTAAGAGCGCGACTTGTCGTGAATGGACAACGTCAGCAATACGGCATTGACTACTTCGACATGTTCGCCCCAACAGCGAATATGAGCACAATACGTACCGTATTAAGCATGGCAGCCCAGAAGGACTGGGAGATTCATCAGGTGGATGTAAAGAGCACTTACCTCTATGCAGATGTCAAGGAAGACATATACAGTGGCTCAAAAAACTGTCCACATGTTTTTGCATTTTTTACTATTTACAATATTGTGTGAGAATACATAAAGACCTCAGTGACATGCTGATACCATATTGTAGTGCTGCTTCAGGGCTTTGGATTGAGCACCACATCATGAGAATCAGAGGAGATATGGTGGAGATACAAGGCTTACAAAATCATGACTCATGTGGACAGTTTTTTGAGCACATATTAAAACTATATAAATCATCATTTATGACACCATAACAATCATGCCACCATTAAATAAATTATAAAGTGGTGTCATTATGTCATTATAAAACCATATCTAACTATACAAACCAAAAATTTCCATATGTCATGGTTATATTTACCATGAAAGCCACTCCCCCTGCTCAAAGGGATAATATCCTCTCTCTTTCCTATTCTGGCCTCTCTGCTTGTCAAATTTCCTCTAGAACTGGAGTATCCAAGTCCACTGTGGCCAAGTTCATCAAAGAAAGTCACACAGACAAGGAAAACTTCTGTGAAGGGTGTCCATCCAAGCTCACCTCTACTGATAGGAGGGCCATTATTCAACATATCACTACAGGAAAGGCTGATAATGCTGTCCAGGTCACCTATTACATCAATTCCACCATCACATTCCCTGTCTCTTCACACACTGTGAGAAACATTCTCAAGACAGCTCATCTCAGGTCAGTAACAAGGAAGAAAAGGCTCTCCTCTCTATCACACATAAACAGAGATGACTGACCTTTGCATTAGCCCATCAGAATTGGATTACATGGACTGGAAGCATGTTATATGATCATATAAGACCACAATAAATAGGATTGGGTCAGATGGCAAGGTATATATGTGAAAAAAGAAGGGTGCTAGTCCTCTCTGCATATGTGTGATAGAGAGGAGAGCCTTTTCTTCCTTGTTACTGACCTGAGATGAGCTGTCTTGAGAATGTTTCTCACAGTGTGTGAAGAGACAGGGAATGTGATGGTGGAATTGATGTAATAGGTGACCTGGACAGCATTATCAGCCTTTCCTGTAGTGATATGTTGAATAATGGCCCTCCTATCAGTAGAGGTGAGCTTGGATGGACACCCTTCACAGAAGTTTTCCTTGTCTGTGTGACTTTCTTTGATGAACTTGGCCACAGTGGACTTGGATACTCCAGTTCTAGAGGAAATTTGACAAGCAGAGAGGCCAGAATAGGAAAGAGAGAGGATATTATCCCTTTGAGCAGGGGGAGTGGCTTTCATGGTAAATATAACCATGACATATGGAAATTTTTGGTTTGTATAGTTAGATATGGTTTTATAATGACATAATGACACCACTTTATAATTTATTTAATGGTGGCATGATTGTTATGGTGTCATAAATGATGATTTATATAGTTTTAATATGTGCTCAAAAAACTGTCCACATGAGTCATGATTTTGTAAGCCTTATGTCTCCACCATATCTCCACCGATTCCCACGGTGTATGGCTCAAATGAAAGCCCTGAAGCCATACTACAATGTGGTATAAGCATGTCCTTGAGGCATTTGTTCGTTCTCACACAATATCATAGATAGTGAAAAATGTCAAAACATGTGGACAGTTTTTTGAGCCACTGTATGGACTAGGGCCCTACATAGCAGATTATGAGGAGCAAGTACTGTTAGCATGTATTGTCTGAAACAGGTGTCCCAAGTACATTTTTTTTATCTGATATGTTTCCTTGCTAATATTGTTTTCTAGATGTGTGGCAAATTGTGATAATCTCAATGAAGGTGCATTATGTCATTCATGTGACCATACCAAGGCCCTTATTGAAGACACTCCAAATCTTGACAGTGATCTGTGGGACGATTTTGGAATAGTCAAGCAACTCATAGTACATCAGCACACTCATCTCAGTGTCATTTATATTAATAAATGTATGTCAACAGCCATTTACAAATGACTTTCCCCAAGCTGATATATATCAAATGATCTCTCCCAACATCCTCCATCAGCTCATGAAAGGAACTTTCAAGGATCATCTCATGATGTGGGTTGAGAAATACCTCAGACACACGCACTGCAAATGAAAGGCAGAGAAAATCATGGACAACATTGATTGCAGGTAAGCTCAACTGAATTTAGATTAAAATGCTACTCATTGCTGTAGAATTGCTGCTGTCACATCATTTTCAGGCTTATGGCGATTTCCTCAAGGGTGTGGCTTCAAACAATGGACCAGGGATGATTCAAAAGCCCAGATGAAGGTGACTCCTTGTTTTTTATCATGCTATCACCATATTGATTTGCCAGGTTTATTTGCCTGCCATCGAGGGTCATGTACCCACAGATGTTGTGCATGCCTTTCACACACTTCTAGACTTCACTTACTTAGTCCATTGGAATATAATCACAGAAGACTCTCTACTCAAGATCGAAGATGCACTTTCACCATTACCATGAAATCTTCAGGACAACCGGCATCATTTCTACCTTCTCCCAGCCTTGCCAACATTCACTTGTGCAGTACATCCGAAATATACAACTCTTTGCGGCACTCAATGGCCTCTGCTCATTGATAATGGAGAACAAACATATCAAAGTGGTGAAGAAGCCCTGGTGACGATTGAGCTGTTACAAAGTGCTTGGTCAAATATTACTGACCAATCAACAGCTTGACAAACTCTCAGCAGCAGCTGTACCTGCACACACACAGGCACATCCACAACCCATACTTGCACCACCTGCACAACCCATACTCACACCACCTGCACCTCCCCTGGTTAGCATCAATGGGGACCTAGAAATTGATGATGGACCAACAGTTCTACAAGCATATGTACAGCTGGCAAAAATGCCCCATAAGACCTCTTTTTTCTTGAGTTTAATGTCACACTAAATATACTGTACAGAGGGCAAAAAACGCGCTCAAACTGTTCCTGCCCTTGCTGACGAACTCGATATCCCTCACCTACCCGACCTTGTTGGGTGGTTCTTATTCCAACAGTTGCATCCTAACAATCCCTGCAACCCATCCAATGTACCTCTTGCCAATTGCCCTTGCTATCTTAACAAAATCTCAGTCTTCACTTTGGCATCATCATGTTTCTATGCACCAAGCAATTTGAGCAGTATTGGTGGCATGCACATTGAATACATCTGGTCCTGTCCCTCCTGGTGGAATGAGCATTCACGACATGACTGTGTCTTTGTCAACACAGACTCCAGTTTACCTGGCATGCAAGGCCCTGAAGTCACCCACATTCACACATTTTTCTCATTTCAGTACCAGGGTGAGGTGTATCCCTGTGCTGTGATACACTGGTTTGACAAAGTCAGTGACACTGCAGATGAAGACACAGGAATGTGGATAGTTCATCCAGGATATAGTGCAAACAATTCCCCCAAGCATGCCATCATTCATATCAACGCCATCTATTGTACTACCCATCTTATTCCTGTGTACAGTATGGAATTTTTGCCTCATGAACTCAAATTTTATCATTCATATGATGCATTTCAAGCCTACTATGTTAACAAATATGCCAATCATCATGCATTTGAGATCACATTTTGACTCTTTTTGCTAGGATTAGCTACTTGTACACACTTTGAATATATACTACCATTTGCTCTCTGAATACCCATTGTTTTTCTTTTGCATGCCAAACCCTCTTAATGACTCTTGTGGCAACTTTGGAAAATGTGGGAAACTCGAGTTATCACTGCTTGTACTAATTTTCATGCCTTGGTACTGACACTAAGGTGGGGAAAGTGGCACAATGGTGGAAAATGAATCTGAGGTTTTACTGATGGGCCTCAAGATTTGAGGCATTACTGCTGGATCCTTGCATGAATACTGAGTGCATGTGGCTGTATTCCCTGATGGTTATCATGCTGCAGGGCCAAATGAGTGATTGGGATTCCAAAGTCAAGTAGTGGTTAACAGGAGAAGAGAAGATGAACATTAGCAGGCCTGGCCCTGTTGTTAATGATAGATTGTCATGGTCCTGCTATGGACGGAAGGGGAAATATAATGGAAAACTGCTGCAAGATTACTGTAGCATGTCAAAAATTAGCCAGGTAGCATGCATGCATTGCAGAAAAAGTGGTTGCATGAACAAAGAGATTACAAGAATTACAAAAGAACCGGATTCAAAGATAAGATAGGTGTCCAGATGCTGCAGTGTTAATGGCCATCTGCATACAAGGGAGATGCATGGCATTGAAAAAGAATGAAATGGGGTCACAATGAAAGGGGGTGTGGCTGCTCACTTGCTGCGGGAGTATGAGCATCAAGGGCAGTAGGTATTGCGGATGTGGAGGGGCAGCAGGTGGAGGTTGTGGATGACACCTGAGCCCAGGGTTGACCTTGAGGTTGACCTTGCTGGTGCTATGTTTGTGATGATACAGCATGGGTCTGCACTTGGCCTTGCAATTGCTACTGTGTTGGTTGTGGTTTGCCACTAGTGAGTTGAGGGGATGTGCAGCAAAGAAAAAGTACTTGATGAGCTAACAATCAGACAAGGCATGAATGTGCAGGTCTTGCACATAATATGGTAACACCTGGAGCAGGAGGTGTCCTGGAGGTTGAGGCATTGGAGGGTTGAGTTTGTGATACTAAAACTTTGGCTTGGCTGCACATTTGATCTTGCTGGGTTCATTTTGCCTCATCATGTTCTGGCTGGTGAGCAACAGACAAAGCCTGGACAGAAATTATTAAACCACTGTGATGCGAAACGCACGCAAAGAAATACATAGCTTTCTGTCTTGTACTGTGGGAACTTCAACAATACAAGGACCTGATGAGAGGAGATGGACCACATTGGGTGTTGCTGGAGTTCGATTGCTCCATCGGTATTGGAGAGAGAGTGGCAGAAGAGTGATGAAAAGAGTTTGAGCAGGGATGTATTAAGGTCGTGTGCTCAAGGGGGTCAGATCACAAGGGCTTGGCCTCAGCTCATATGCTGTGCCCCTCCCCTGAGTATGTGCCCTTAATTTCTGGGAGCTAGAATAGTCATCCAGAGTTTCTGGGATTTGACTAGGGCAGATAACAGACATCCAGATCTGAAATGTGAGATAAATCTGACAGATGTCCAGATGTTACTTGGACAAGTGGATAAGGCTAATCCAGATGAAGTCCAGACTAGAAACTAACAGGGGACAGACTACCCTAAGGTAGAGCCAGAGATGTAGTCTAGGATGCAATCCTAAGACTTGGAATGTGACAAGAGACTTGGCTCAAGTCCGGAGGACAAAGGAATGAGCAGGAACTAAGATGATATTCAAACTGAAGTATTTCCGAGAGTTACAGGAGGTCTATATACTGTAGGTATCATATAGGAATCAGTCAGCAAACATAAAGGCTATGTACAAAGCATATGCAAAGTCTATTAGTAAGTAGGATGGATCACAAATAATGCATATTGGAAATGAAATGTATGTAACAGATTAATAATCAAAAGGGAAACATAGTTAACTGGAGTCCAGAGACAGGGGAAGTCTAAATGGGGTTGGGCACTGATATAGAGTTTGGATTCCGGAAGGAAGATAAAGATAGATCAGATCATTGGAGATCCAGATCTCAGATCCAGATGTCTGGAGAAGTGGATTTAGAGTTGAGGGTCTGGAATGGCATATGACAGGATGCCTGAGTACTGTGAGGGTGTTGTGAATGGGAACAAGGGTAGGTGCTGCATACTGCAGAAGACTGAAAGTACAGAGGTAAGAACAAGAAGTAGTCAAAAATGCAGACAGCTCACCTGGGCACCATTTTGCACTGAAAAAGCTTGGCTGTATTCAATAGACTTGAATAAGTGTAATTAATGGCTTTTGAGTTGGAACCTGTGAGTGGGAGATTAGTGTAGTTTTTACTGAAGAACCATGAAATTTACATGAGGAATGGGCAGGAGGATGTCTTCAACATCAGCAAACCAGGGGGTACCTGTACAGACCTGTACAAGCTTCACAGGGACACAAGGAAGTCCCTTCTTTACAGTCCTGTACAAGAGTGTCACAAGGTAGTACAGTCTGTACAGTCTGTGAGCTTGTGGAGTCTGTACAGTCTGTACAGGCTTGTACAATCTGTACATTGCAGAGCAGCCATATTTGTTCAATTATGATACTCAAAACACCCAAAATGCGAAAATGTAAAAATTGAAGTCAAATCCAAAGTAACTACTACATAGATATATACACTACTAACTAAAGATTAAACTTATTAAACTGGACAAAAATGCGAAAATCTAAGGTCAAAAGAAGAATCAAAGGAGAAAAGGAGAGGGGAGGAGAGACTCACTAAGAAGATTCACCAAATAGTTAAACATGCGAAAATTGTTGGGGAGAAGGAGGTAAGAGAGCTAGAAGGAGAGGATCAGAGAGGGAAGGAGAAGAAGAGAGACTCACCAAAGAAGCACAAGTGCGAAAATTAAAGGGAGGAGGAAGGAAGAGAGCTAGAAGGAGGGGTCAGAGAGAAGGAGAAGAAGAGAGAGAGAGACTTACCAAAGAGGCAAAAATGCGAAACTTAGAGGAGGAAGAGGAAGGGAGATAGCTATAAAGAGGGAACTCACCAGACAGGAGGAGGAAGACAATGTCAGAGAGTTGAACACAAAGAAAGACAAAAAGACTCACCAGAGTTCAAAACACCAGTACCAGTACCAGTACCACCCACCTCCAACATCAACATCAACATCAAAGAAGAAGAGAAGAGAGGCAAACACTTGAAAATTGTTAGTGAAAGACAGTAAGTGACACACAGGCGGTTTCATAGTTTTTGACTGTGCAAGATTGGTTTCAAAATGTCAGTGATAAAGTTGGCGTTTTTACCATATATTTTGACCCAGTAAAGATCAAAAATTTCAACATGTGCCAAAATCCCAAGCATTTCATGTACCATTTTGAGCACCATAAATTACAAAGTTTTGAGCACAGGAAAGTTTTCCTCAGAATATCATGTAACTAGGGACATTTTCTGATTGCAGCATATTCAAATTTTTTGCAAGTTAAAATGGGGTATGTAAAATGTGAACTTTTAACATGAGAAAAATGATGTGGGCACTCATTGGGTGCTCATCAGCACTTGTTCGTGTCAAGTACTCATCAGGCATTCACATTTGTCAGTGGAAATGCACTATAATGTAAACTCATGAACAACTGGAATATGGTAGTACCTAGCAGGAAGTTACATGGTGAGGTCAAGTAAGGGATGTAAGTGCATCCAGGTCAGCTATCGAGCTGAGGTCATCACCATCATTGTCCACATCATTGTCCACACAATCTAGCCTATGTCGCTTGCCAGATGGTGTGACTTCTACCCCTGAGGAAAATAACAACTGGGACTTCATGACCAAGACTGGTTTGCACTTCTCTTCTTACTTGAGTTTGTGTGGAATGGCAGAGTCTGCGACAGGCCAACCAGATAAATCAAGGTGGTTATTGAAAATGCCTATCATGGCATTGTGCAAGCCCAGGACCTTCATACCTATCTCCTTCTGGTAAACAGGGGAGTCTGTCATGAGCACATGTGAAGCTGTCAACAAATCTTGTACGACAGGGACTTCTCGCATTGCTTTCTTGTATGTGAGCCAGAATTTATTAAATACCATCTGCTGATGCTCAGTGATCTGCATGTACCAATGCGAGAAGAACTCAGTGAGTGCATGGATGATACTGTCAAGTGGTTTGCAGTTGACATAAATAAGGTTGGGAAGATTGCTTCTCCCGATGAGCCAATTTGCTTTCGAGGATGATCTGGGATTGGTTTTGAAGACCTGTGTTATGAGTGATGTCCAGCAAACAATGTCCATGTATGTCTCTGCCCTCGGCATTAGGGACATTGAATTTGAACATACAAATGGTGCTGGGGATATTTAGCCATGACCTTGCGAGGTCAGCCTCCTCATTGCCAGCAAGCGTGATGGAAGTATCGACACCACACATTTCAGGTGATGCCCATGAGTAATGATGGAAAAAATCGGCCAAGTCTGGCTTGTTATTGTAGTCAATGGCGCTGGTGATGATAGCCCCCTCCCTATCCCATCTGATGATCCAAGCACAACCACACATGATGAAGACAGAGAATACATGGGTATGGAACTGGGTGTTGAGCTGAGCTGCAGAATAACACATTATTTGTCCCAGGGTGTCCATACCCTTCTCTGTCTGGGACATGAGGGTATCAGCTCCAGGGTGACGGAATGCATTGTGGGAGGGTGACCATTTGAATTCTATGATGATTTCTGTGGCAGAAACATCGCAGTTGGGAGATGAAGGTTCGCATCCATTGGGATACATGCAGACGTCTGGCTTGATGTTGAATACCATTGAATTTAATTTTGAATAGTTTTTTGTGTCTTTGTGTTTGTGAGTGTTGACAAACAACAGTTGAGGAGCAAAAGGTGTGATGGCGTTAATCTGGGGTTAGGCGATCAATAATCTCACTAACATATGTACATAGGTATACTCATGAAGGGTGTGTAAGCCTGTTCCTTATTTCAAACAGAGACTGTGTTGTTGAATGCACCAATAGCGAAGGCTGAAGTGAAGGATGAAGGATCATAATTGGGAATTTGGGAGGTTGGAAAGAATTCCTGGAGAAAGTCCCCAGCTGGCATCAGGCCAATGAAGTAACCTTTCATCTCTTTACCCATAGCATTGATAGTTTCAAGCCAGCATCATGTAAGTGTTGTGAATGGCAGCATGGTGGAACTGTCCCACTTGATAGGTGTATCTATGATGTCATTTGGACCTAGATAGGGGCCATCCACAATAGGATGCATAACTGGTTCTATGGTAGAGTTACCTTCAACAGGCACTGCAACATTCATGGTAGGTAAGATGTACAGGGTATATGTATAGCAATGTGTATAGGATATGCAGATATGTATGTACAGATAGCTAACGGCAATAATGGATGATATATTCCAAAGAGGGAAGAAGGGAAAAAGATACAAATTCTACATTTGGAGCCTTTTATAGTGAATAACTCAGACTCAGTCCAGATCTTCCCAGATCCAGAACCCCACTGCAAGTGGGTGAATCTGCATTTTGAAATTCAGTCCTATACATTATGAGATTTGACATGTGAAAAATGGGGAGGGACATACTCGACACAAGGACACAGCAACAATGTGCTGTGAAGAAAATTTCCATCATGCGAAGTGTGATACCACCCACTCAGGCTTGCCAGTTTTGAGATGATTGATGAGTGCTGTAGAATATAAATGAGCTGGAAAGTAAGGATAGTGTCTGAAAGGATTGGGGTGAGAATGCAAAGGGAGGTAATGGCATATGGCAAAGCCCACTACTTGCTCCATCTTGAAAATGTACTTGATGATCCCTGGTGTTGGGGGCACATTCCTGATACTGCCATGATAATAGAGGATGAGGCTGTTGCCTACATGGGTGGAGTCACAGGTATAGGTGGATCCCTCATGGAGTGTGCAAGCATGCAAGATTGCCTGCCGAACTTGGATGAGTTGATGGAGGTCATCTGGAATGACTTGTTGTGTAAGGGGATGATCTTTGGACACAGAAATAGGATCAGCGTCAACTAAAGGAGATACGAGTCTGTTGAATAGAGACTTCACCTCCCTAAACATGGGAGGACAAGAAGGTTGGTTTAGCCAATACTTAAGCTTTGCAGCCTTCATGTATGAGTGAAGGAGAGTGGATTCTTGCTGACCTGCGTGAGGCAGCATAAGTCCATTGTTGACACAGAAGTTAGAATCATACTGAAAATGTGATTGTTGGGCAACCATTGCAGCTGCCCAATGAGACGCTCATATGGGAAGCATCACCATGACCTTACCAGACTGAGGAGCTGCAAGTAGTCCCAGATATGCAACACCATATGGCCATTCGTGTGATGGGATGCATGTGGAAGCAACACCTACAGGTCCCTCATCCAGTCAATAATGCATCCATGGTATGCTTCTACTTGAGCCATCATCATAGATTGTTGACACACAATGTGGATGGCAGATATGAGGGCCATTGTATGATCAAGGATCGCATGATGACTGACTGCAATTTCTGACATGCAGTGAGTAGATCCCTCACCCCACAAGCTAACCAGGGCTATGGGTAAGTATAATGTTGTTAACATGCACCATTCATTGGCCTTCAGGGTTCCAGCTTTTGTTTCCCCGAAGTTATGGGGGACTGATCTTATTGAGGATGGCATATCCATTGTCCTAATCACATCAGTAATGTGTCACATGACCTCTGGGGTAGCAATGCACAAGTTTGACAGCCCAGGTGCGAAAGGTTGAGTTTGACACTACACAGAGGCAGCTTAAGAGCATATGATAACACCAACAAATAAGATACTTACCCAACTGATGAGCGATCTAACCCAATAGATTTTGAAGCCTTTTTTGCCAGCATGAGGGATGTCTGGTGTGATGCCCAATCCTTCTGACACAAACTGAAGGGATGCAACTGTCTTGTTCAACAATTTTCTCTCTAATTGTGTGAGGTGATCCTTGATGAGCTGTGGGTCATTCCCTTCAAGGTTGGGGACTGCTTCAGTAAGGAGACTCTGAATTGATTTGACAACTCTGATGTCTTTTCTGGGAAGTCTTGAGGTTTGTTGAGGTCAATGTCAAGGAAGAGATAAGTAAAAGCAGGGATAACATCAGGCTTGCTATGTGTGGAATCAGATGTGAGGCCTAAAAATTCGAAAAAATGAGCATGCACAAGACCCTCCAGCAGGCAATGCATGGCATCCACAATGATTTGACAAGAAGGATCCCAGTATTGTAACCTCCAGAGTGTCGACCACCACACCCCATGTGATGTGAACAACTTTTCTGCAGAAGTTCTTGCATTCTTCCAGAGTTCAGCATGGGGACACACTTCATCCTTGTCCTGAAGTCTCCAATCTTCAGACTGAACATCTGTTCAACTGCAAGTTGATCTGTGCCAACAATGGCAGGCAGTACAAAAAAAATGGCTCATTGGACCCGCTAGCTAAGCGGCCTTTCTCGCCACCAGGAGGTCACATACTAGACATGCTATGGCACTGTGTGTAACCCAGCCATGAGCATTGAGAGCTGTGCGGCTATAATGTATTCCATGTTCCCAACTTTCAACCATATCATCAACCACAGGATCGAGGAAGAAATTCAACTTGTCTCCTGAAGGTTCTGAAGGTCCAGGGATAATACCAGCTAAGTACATGTTCTCATGTTTGTACCAGATATTGAGGGGGAGGTTCAAACATGCACATGAGATGATGCCGGTGGATGTTGATGCGTTTCATTGATGATTGCCTTCAACATTGAAAAAATCAATGTTGAGTGTGAAAGCATATCAGCCTTCATTGCCTCTGTCAATAAATAGAGACTGGCCGGACAGACCCTGGAAGGTGCAAAAGAAACTTGCATCCCAAATGTCCTTGACGATATGTGGTGTAGTCCCAATGGAGGCTAGTAAATCATCACAAGGCCTGTCCATCAAGGCCTCCAAGTCAGGATGAGACAACAATCTGGCAAGGTAGTCATGGAAGTGGTGATAAAGGAATGTTTTTATTGGCTTGAATTGCCTGTTAGCAGAGCACTGCAGCAATGGTTCACCACAAGGACCACCTTCTGGTGTGGGTTTGTTGAAACAATTCATGGGATATTGTGTGTTACTTGTGTTGAGGTTGGTCATTGGCTTGTAAGTACAATTGCATGCCGGACATACTGTGTAAGTAGTGGTCTGGCCATTGAGCTTGAAGCATGAAAGCGCACTTTCCATAGATTGTGAAATCTGAGCAAGAGTGTTTTGCTGATGAGACTTGGAATGAGGGTCCTGTGCATCCATCACAAGACTCAAAATTAAGGAAAGAACTCCCATGAGAAACTCCCTGTGTCTGCGACCAATACCAAAGATGACAACAGAAACTGCCCCTAAAAAGAGGGATAGATGGGCAATCTCATCACAGTAGTCAATTGGCAAATTGTAATGATGTGCTTCATAGAACATTAGTCGGAGGAACATAGGGAGGAAATGAATGGAACTCACAAGAATCAAACTTGACTGGTTGAGATGACACAGGAAGGTCATTTTCCTTGTTGGTGAGCAGTCTATGCATTTCATCACATGAGGCTTCCAGCTGGCTTCTATGAGAAATGATGGAGGAGACCTTGTGTTTGACTTTTCTGAGGGTTGTAGTTATTCCACCTAGCTCATCTTGTATGAGACATAGTACATCGCGAGAAGTTGTGGAGAAAATTCGAGTACAAGCTCTAGCAATTTGTGACTCTACAATGTTCAAAGTTACTTGGGCCCTTGACTGGTGCTGCACTTTGACAGCCTGGAGAGCACAGGCAATATGTCTAAGAAACAACCAAATTAGAGGGCTGTCATATGCCATTCTGGACTCTCAACTCTCAACTCTAAATCTGCTTCTCTGGATATCCGGATCTGAGATCCAGATCTCAAATGATCTGATCTATATCTTCCTTCCGGAATCCAACCCCATTTAGACTTCCCCTGTCTCCGGACTCTGGTTAACCATGTTTCCCTTCTGATTATTGATCCATTACATACATTTCATTTCCAGTGTTCATTATTTGTGATCCATCCTACTTACTAATAGACTTTGCATATACTTTGTACATAGCCTTTATGTTTGCTGATTGATCCCTATATGATACATACAGTATATAAACCTCCTGTAGCTCTCAGAAATACTCCAGTTCAAATATCATCTTAGTTCCTGCTCATTCCTGTGTCCCCTGGACTCAAGATAAGTCTCTTGTCATATTCTGAGTCTTAGGATTGCATCCTAGACTACATTTCCGACTCTACCTTAAGGTAGTCTATCCTCTGTTAGTTTCTAGTCCAGACTTCGTCTGGATTAGTCTTATCCGCTTGCCCAGGTAACATCCAGACATCCGTCGGATTTATCTCACATTTTAGATCCAGACGTCCATTGTCCGCCCTAGTCAAATCCTGGAAACTCCAGACAACTGCTCTAGCCCCTGGAAATTAAGGGCACATACTTGGGAAAGGGGCTCAGCATATGAGCTGAGGCCAAGCCCTTGTGATCCGACCCCCTTGAGCACATGACCTTAACAAGGGCTTGATGTAAGGTGATGTCAGATACAATGCTTACTGCATATCATTGAGAGTGAGTCCAGACACCAGATTGGCCATAGCATCCAGAGAGTAGCTTTTTCCCTTATCCCATTGAACCTCTGATTGGGAGACCCAGAGTTTGCTATGACTATCTGGGTTGCCCTCGATGTCACTTAGGGTGATCACAAATAGTTCAGCAGCAAGGTCATCCACTGGCGTTGATGTTGTGGGTGAATGTGTTGGGTGAGCTAAAGGTTGGGAGGATGACACTTGATGATCTGTGAAGTGACACAAATCGTTGGGCTCCAAGGTCTGACAAGCAAGATGAAGCACAGAAGCTTCATGAAGTGAGGAAGTGATGTTGGCAGCTTGCAACAAATGCACATGCTTCATTGCAACAGGCAGTTGTTTGCCACCAGGATTACTAGGCACTCCATCACCACCAACTTCGCAGCATTGGGTACATTTGCAAAGGAATATTCAGCTAGGCATCTAACAAACTTCAATGGACAACTGGCTTTGCTGGTCTTGTGGGATATTTGAGAATGACGATAGGGAAAGTAATTAGCACTGATCATCAAGTCAGTGGAGGTACTTACAGGGGGGCCGAATCCAAAATTTGATATGTGGTTGCTGTTTGCACATAATGGACTAACTTTTCATTTTAATCAAGTTCATCCCATCAAGGGAACAATGCACCACATCTTGAATGCTCAATGTAAATAAGAACATCACGATAAGTATATAAGTACATGAGTATGAGCTTGGAATCCATGTAAGTGTAGGGTATTAATGGTAAGACAATAGGCAAGAGGTACAGCACTGAGAGAACATACCTAATATAGCGAATGACTACATAATCAAGCTCCGCCAGAATTTGGCACCCAGTGCCCACTGGGAATTTTTGGTGGGCATTGGGCAGGAGCTGGTGCATTGAAAATATGTCAGTCAATTTGCAAAGTAGGATTCTATGTATGGAGCTAAATGCCCGTGAATGCAATTTGCATTAACACTATATGCGCCCTTTTGGATGGAATATGTAGCATGGAATATATAGCAGTACAGCAGGACACATCATTGTAAGTATCAGTAAGTATCATACATGCAAATGCAGCCTTTGAATATTTTATTTTGAGGAGATGGACAAGCTAGGCAGGCATGTAACAAACCATAAATTACAAGGAATCTTCAGTATGCAGTTTCACAGACAGTTTGACATCAGCAGCAGCAAATTTGCACATCTTGTGGACAAGATACTCAGCAGTGAGGTTGGAATAGCCTTGCATGCTAACGCATTTGACTCAAGGAAAGGCTTCAATCCATGAAGCAGATAACTCCTGGAGCTACAGTTATTAGGTATTGAAATAGCACTTAACAAACACATACCAATGCATCTCCTGCCAAAGTGGAGCATGAGCCTACAATGTCCAAAAAAATCCCCAAGTGTTTAACATGAATTGCTGACTGGGTACCTGGGTAAATCATTGCTGAATGGGAATGACTCTGCGGAGGCAGGGAAAGGTCAAGGTAACCAATGCTATTGCAATAGCCAACACATTGAAGGATGGCAGTAAGGTAGTTAGGTGAAGCATCATTGGCTTGCAACGAGAGAGCAAGGCAGGAGAGGGTGGGTGGTTTATGGTGACTCTGAAGGACTGGGAGGACATGAGACAAAGGGCCATCTAGCATAGATACCAATAATGCTAAAAAAGGGGTGACTCAATGAGTCCTCCAGAGGCAACCAGGTCGCAGAATGATACTGAGGTCTTAGACACTGGGGTGACAGGCCAGAAAGCG
The DNA here is from genome assembly GCF_016647635.1 of Suillus subaureus. NCBI lineage: Eukaryota > Fungi > Basidiomycota > Agaricomycetes > Boletales > Suillaceae > Suillus > Suillus subaureus. The sequence continues at coordinate 26,335 of NW_024538620.1, forward strand.
ATTGAGTGTGGATGGAGCACAATCAGCATCCACTCAAAGTTTGATGAGCATTGGGATGGTCAAGTGCTGTAGCAGTTTGTCCCAGTGTGAAGGACTGAGTTTGATGGAACTGAGTTGGAGCCTTTCCAAAGAGGAAAAGTGAATGGTCTGGATTGTGAAAGAAAGGAGTTCAGGGGAAAATAATGCTTGTGATGACGCATCAAAGGTTCTGAGGTGGTTCACACCCACATCCCCCTGAATTCTGGTGAGTCCAGTGACAGATGATGCATATGGGCCAACGCGGCCATGGAGTGACATGCATGTCATATCCTCACAGCCAGAGGTGCAGATGTTCTCAAGGACTGTGATGATCTGAGGGAGAACTGAGCAAGTGAGAATGTCAAAATTCCAGAAAAGTGTTATATATTGTATGGATTTATGGGGGACAGACTGGAGAAAGTATGAAAATGCAGAGAGTTGTGTGGACCGCAGATCAGAATCCAACCAACACAACATCATATGTGGAGGACAAAAGGTATCCATATGTATCCAAGTAGAATGTCAAAATTGTGTGAGTCTATATGGATGTGAAACATGTCCTGAAGTGAAGTTGGGAAGTTCTGGTTGATGAAGAAGAGGGGACCAGCGATTTCTCTAAACAGAGAACAAATTTGAGTAACACAGTGCAAATCTTCCACTCCTAAAAGAATGACAATAGCAATGAGAATTTCAGCAGGTAGGGACCATATGAATGCCAGGGCATGACAAGGCTCATAAAGTATGATGCATGTTATTGAAAAGGGATCTAGTTTAGCATCCGCTTTATGCTTCAGGAAGATATCAGACTAGGGTCAAGATCAGTGGATGCAAATATATTATGAGGTTTTTCCATACCACCTCCCTGTACAAGCGCTTGGCCAAGGGGTTTGTAAAGTCAGTGTTGTGACAATGTATCATTTGAGGCTTAAACTGGATCAAATACTGATGCGCAAGGTTAGAAATTAAGATGTACTGCAAGAACAACCTGGCTTATGTCACTGGTAGAATAAGATTCCAGGAGGCGTTGCTTTCACAGGGATAGCCAGTCATCATTAGAATCAAATTTACACTTCAGGGGTGCCTTTGCCATAGTGCCAATGTCCTATAAATCATCAGTTAGCAGGTGCCTATGTGTGTGTGAGGGCCTCACTGTGCCAGAGAGGGTACTAGTTGCCGACAAGGAGTCCTGGGACTATGTATAAGGAATTGTAAGTCACAACCAAATGGAATGAATATAAGGAGCATACCTCCTGGAAAACAGATTTCCAACCAGAAATGTGACTTAACAAGTTTCCCATTGCAAAAATACCTAAAAGGATTGAAGAGGACCTCACTTTAAGTTGCTTGAAGTGATTGTTCTGAAGAAGCTTGTTGTTTGGTCGTGAAAATTGTTCAGTAGGCCTTTTTAATTAAACAGGGGATAAACCAGAAATGTTTCATTGCCAAGGGAATACAATTGATGAGCTATGGGATAAAATTCTAGATGGGCTAAATGCATACCATAGGACTTGATTTAAAAGTTACACAAATTTCATAATCCTGCAACTCACGTATGCTGTCTACACTGACATCACCTTGCAGTAAACCCTGCAGTAAACCCACTAAAGTCCATAGCAAACACTACGATCCATATGTTCGGCCCTTGCCACCCATGGAGGCGTCAAGGAATACAAAACTGAAATCAATCACAGCACCTCTGATGAGGAGGTTTGCCATGTATTTCAATGAGTATGATGTTTGTCCAGGACAGGAGATGGTAAATGAAGTTAGTGTGATCTGATGAAGAAATGACTCAACTGATCCTTCCCAGCTAAACACACAGCTCATGTGGATGGGATCCACCATGTCCATTGACGGACCCAAATCACCCAGTGGGCCATTGGGAAGTGCACAAGATGTTTCAATCCAAAGCCTTGATGTAGTGGGTGATGAGGTTAGTAACATAGTCTTACAGATAGGCTTGTGGACTTACTGTGTTCAAGACATTTCCAGCACAGATCTCGATGGCCAACATTGCCAGTGACACCAGCAGCAGTCAGAATGTGGGGCACCTTTCTTTGAAGAAAAGAGAACTTGTTTGCAGCCTAAAGAAGGCAATAAACAAATATTTTTGCCATCATTGTGAAGGGGGGCATCCAACAACTGACCTATTATGCGAGCACATCTATGTGGCACTCGAGGGTGCATTGTTAGGTATGGAAGTGGATGATATTATGAAGTGTGGATTGTTTTCCCTCAGAACAATTCCAAGTGCAAAACCACATCTGTTAATTGGTGGGTGAGGTGGCACCCTTGCTGGAATGCTGGGAGGATATCTGACAGAGTGAGACAATGTACTAGATTTTTGTGACCAATATGTACATAACAACTATCTATCTATCTATTAACATTCAAATCAGAAGAAAAGTGCAGGAGATGAAAAGGACGTGCTTAATATAGTGAACAACTGCAACATAAAACTCTGCTGATCGCATCAGCACCCACTCATCATAAACTTGCCAGATCAAGTCACCTATGTCTGTTACAGTGCCCCACTCTTTTTCTCATCATCACTGCGGACTCCTATATGGCTGTACTTCTAACGCTTCCTTTTCACTGTGCTGTTTCCTCATGGTCTCCCTTATCTTTGACTCATACCCTGTTTTCCCATGAACCTTCCTTTTTCAGTAGTCATTACCCTTTGCCCAGCCTGGTCTGTGCATGATTCTCTTACGTATATAAACCTTAGTTACCACTTGTATCTTCTCTAACTTGAATCTACTTGGTTCTCTCTGATACTTGAACTCTAGCTCCTTGGGAAGGAGGCTAGCCATTGTCCCATTTGAACCTTAGATCCTGCGGGAGTCTAAGTGATCACTCCTGAGGGAGGCGTTGACTCAATAAGGCTTAGCCCTTGATTGACCTTGATCTTGATTCCTTTATTGGAACGATGCTCTATCCGAGTTCATAACAATGTCATATTAGAAGTACAATTGAAACTACATGAGTTGGGTGGAAGTACATAGGTACAAGGCAGTAAATATGGTGGATGCAAGGGGGTACAAGGTGGCACATACAAGGAGGCACTATATGCTATCAGTACACATACAAACAGCAGCTATATGATCACTAGCAGGAAAGAATAATTTCCATTCTCTGAAGCTTCTTGTCAGATACTGTGAATGAAGAAGATTGGGCATTCAACCATGACTCATTGTATAATGCCCTTGGTAAGCCTTCGATTGCTGGGTGAGAAGACTCTTGGATCGCATTGCGAAAATGCTTTGCAGGTTTGCTTCCACAGGGAGTGAAGTTTGCGGCACCTGCCAACTGCTGTTGATCAATGATATGCATCTCATGATCAACGTCTGCTCTCCATGGCATTTTCTTCAGATGAAACACCTGAACTTTGCCATCTTCGTGCTCACTCTTGTCAGAGCTCATGCCATCTTTGCCGAGAGTCTCCACAAGGGATTGTAGATATGCCCATACAGCCTGGTCATCCTTTCCAGTCACTATCCTGTCACTTAGCAGGGTCGATGTGACTTTTTTATGAGTTTTGAACTTCTAGAAAGCAACTTAGCACTCTTCAAGCCAATCAGAAAGATGACTAACCATCACCCTGCAAGTGAGGACCCTTGTGACCCACAATCACTTGTTGGTCTGATCCACGAGTCAGTCCCCTACTTCTTGCATAGTCTCATGAGTGCCATTGCTGAGCACACGAAACTGGGCTTTTCTCCAGAAACTGCGGCATTGATTAAATTTCTTTGTAATATCGTTTTTGATGGACTGATGAGATCTTGAGACCAATTGGTTCGTCTCAAATGTGCAAGTATACTGAGAACACAGAATATCAATTACTCTTTGGTTCCACTTGGAGTTGTGTGTGGTCGTCATATCCCAGTGCAGTTTGAGAGGGTCAGGGCCCATACCCAGTCCTTGCGTAAAGCACAATATGGCTTCACTCAATGCAGTGACATAAAGCATATACTCATCATCTTTCATGAAATGGAATGCTGTGTAAAATAGTTCCCAAACATTGGCCTGGCTTTTCATTAGCAATATCAATTGTGTTGGGAAAAACATACCTTATTATTTCAGCACTGGGCATCAGTAAAATTCTCAATATGGGTCTCATGGGTTTTGAGTTTGGATTGAGCTGCCCTTGGGGATGCTGTCTGCTGTAGAACCTTTGCGAGTGCCTCAACAAGCATGCCAATGGTGGCATTCTGGATTGGAACATCACTTAATAGCAAAGTCAGGGGAGGCACAGCCCCCCTGATACAAGTCTGAGAACCCTCATCTCTATCAGAATCTGAACTTGTGTCAGGAATCTGAGGCATGGGTGATGTTAGACTAAATAGAGGTGTGCAATAGAGACATGAGCTTACTATTGAAAACCCAACAATATTTGTGCATGTGGCAACAGGTCTTTTGCCTACAACATGATGCCATGAAGGGAGGGAGGGAGAGGAACTTGTGATGTTTGCTTGTCACATCTGGCTCTGTATATATATCAGGAAAGCTCCACATACAAACATGTCGATATGCACATCCAATGAAGCTATCTTGCTGCTATACCTGGCAGCAAGGTGGGCTAACTCAACTTCTTTCTTGGCCAACAATTTCTTTTTTGCCATGTTAACTTCATACTGAAAGAAAGCGTCTTGTTTAGCTAATAGGATATCTCATTCTGTGTGCACCTCCTGTTGTGCTTCACGTATACCCAATGCCATTCAATTCTGGCACAGAAAGTCAGGATATCAACATCATGGGGACAGAACCCTACCTGGAAGTCAGTGAGTTCATTATGATGATTCTCATTCAATGATGCGAGGGCATCAGCTTTGCCATGCTCAAGAACTTCCTGATGTTCTTGATACTGCATGATGATGGATCGCAAATTCGATTCTTGTGAGTTGGCATTGGTCTGAAAGTTAGTTAAGTATGAATACAGGAGATATTTAATGAGTGTACCTGTATTTGCTGCTTGCAGAGCAAAAGATTGGGCTTGGAGAAGTTTAACTCACACACATCATCCCACAGTCTGGACAACTGATTGACTTCTTTGAGGAATATTTTATTTGGCTGAACATTTGTTAGCTCAGAAAAGCAATGAAGTACACAATGACCCACTGGCTGGTCATTGTCATCTCTCTTCCTATGAGCAATTCCCCAGGGGTTATCAAATAAATCCATCCCAAACTCTTTGCCAAGCAATGTAGCAGGTGATGGTGGTGATGTACGAGGATCTAAACTGGCAGAGATAACAGGCCAGGGGGGATACATATGCAGGGCCACTGCTGGACAAAGCTTGTTAAGGGGGTAAGACTCTACAGCTGGGGTGGTGGGATCATCGTCTGCACCATCCAAGAAGAGATAAGACGTTAGGTGGGACATCTTGCAATTCAAATCATTCAGTAGTGCGAATTTTATCTGAAGAGAGCTTACCAAATGTCAATGGTTGCGTTGCAGTGACCAAATGTGACTACAATGTTGTTAAACTCTATTAATAATGTACAAGCGAGTCATATTACAGTCATAGTGCATTAGTATTAGGTATCAGCCATTTCAAATTGTTCTTCGATTATCACCAAAGCTACATTATGCATTCATAGGTTATTTGTGTACTGTAGTCTTTTGTCACTGCTTCGCAGCAGTGTTTGTCAGCTGCATCTGAATTATATCTCCAATTGGCCAACAGCCATCATAATCATTGAGTTCCAAAAAGTGAGATAGGACCTCAAACGAAGTTAGCATCAAACAGATATAGAAATTCTAGACGTACCTCTGTCTGGACTGCAATTATTGCAGAAGGGGTTTGATATGTCTTGCTCTTGCTAGTGTCACAGTGTTTCTGGATTGAAGCATGAATGCACTCCTAATGTCATTAGTTTCAAGGAGATCTTATTACTTAAGTGCCAGCTCACCTTGAACACCTTGAAGTGGCTAGCATCCCACTTGAGTGCTATTTCCAAGTTGTATCCACCATGGCTAGGACATCCAGCCTCACCATCTGGTTTGGGAATTTTTGATTCATGGGAAGCTATGGATGACAAAGAAGAACCAATTGACACCTGACTGATCTGCTCTGCAGAAAATGAAACAGCCTTGGCAACTTTGGGAGTAGGCATGCTAGAAAGTATGGGTGTCACTGCATGAGATGGGGTAGTGAACACATGCAAAGGAGTTGCAGTTCGCCTTGGGAGACTATGAGGGAAGAAAACAATTTCTTCTTGCCAAGATATCGAGATTGATGTTATAGTTGGACAAAACATCTCTGTGTGATACATCAATAATGGGAGGGCTTGGGGAGGACCTTCAGGCTCATAAAAAGGAGTGACAGGCACAGAGGGTGAATGCATGACTGACCTGATATCCAACTGAGCTGAGAAGACATTTTTATATGGGTGGTTAGCTCAGGTGTTGATCAGATGCCTACCAGGATAATGTTGTTAGGCAGGATGTCATTATTGATTGTCTTCCAGTTTGTTATGGACCTAATTGTGTCAGTCAGTCAATATAAGTTCTTCAAGATAATGATGGATAGACCCACTTTATTGCCTCCAATGTTTTTACTCCCCACCAGTCATTCCAACAATTATTGTCTCGAAGGGCGCCTTGTTGGGCATACAAATGCCATCAATTGCTTAGCGGTCTCTCGCAATGGCTATATGTTAGCAAGTGGGGGTGAGTTTGATATGCATGATGAAGTAGGACTTGACTTATTACATACCAGGATCTGACAGAATGAGGATTTGGGACCTTAAAAGGCAAGCTCAGCTCCCAATCCCACCTCAAACCCCAGCCATTCAAAACCCAGCAGATCTGGTAACTTGCACATGTTGGATTACCTGCCATGAGGCAATGCAGGAGACATTATGTTATGGCACAGGACTCAGTTTCATAGGAATCTGGCAGCAGCAGGGGGAAGGTTTGCAGGACTTTGATGCAAAATATCAAGGAGGGTTGGAACAGGTAAGGAGATCATGTGTCTTACATGTGATCATACCAGGAACAACACTCAAATTGCGAGTGAGATGTGCAACAGATGCATTCAAGTTTGGATGTTTGACTTCAAGGGACCGTTGATACTGATTTTCAGCATCAAGCTTGCTACTACCATTCCACACACCATAAATTTCAACTGTGCTGCAAGTAGAAACATATTGGTCTTCAGCATGTATGATGGAGAGATGTAAGTGTTCACACATACCTGATTACTGTGCATCTAATGTCCCATGGGCCATTCTAGACATACACTTAGGGGCACAGATGGTGCCATCATCACTACAAACAACGCTGGGCCATTAATGTAAGTGATATTTACATCAATCATTGATAATCACTTACCATGTCACTACAGTGGGCATGCTTCTGTAGATGCAGGCCAAACACTGTTCCTGATGGACAATGTTGTGAATGGATTCAGCTTACATTGCCTGGATGATGCAGTGTGTATCCACACCTATAACACCAACCCAGTCAAGACATTTCCGAAGCAGGTTGTTTTTGGGGGGAAGGCTACCCTTGTAGTTGGGGGTAGTGACACAGGAGTTATTTATGTTTTTGATAAAAATGAAGGAACACTGAAACAAATCTTGCAACATGCCGATACAGGCTGAGTACAAACTGTGACAGTGCACTATTTACTTGAAATAAGAATTTTGATCTGACAGACAAATGTAAGACATATGATGGCATACACCACAGCCTGATCTTTGGAGCAACGTCTGTAAATGATGTGGAACCAACCATCTCCATCTGGTGTCACAAACAAGACAGTGTTGCAAAGTCAGCAGATGACCACTCTCTATCAGTGCTGAAGAACTTCATATAGGGAATAGTCCAGCTAGTTATCGCAATGGGGATAATAGCGTGTGTGAGTACTATTGTCAGAGACAAGACAAGCTGACCCACTAGGCTGTAGGTCCTCGGGCAATACAAAACATTATCATTGGCATCGCTGGGAAATGTCTGGCAGGAATATTCAAAGTTCGGGGATCAACTGCAGGACCTGCCAGATGATGTCCATCTCTTACTAGAGAAATATATCAAGGATCAGAGGGGCGGAGTCCTTGAGAGGCTGGTGGATAATGGGAAACATGACAAACACATCAAGTCCATCATACTGGGACATGAAAAGTTGCATGATGATTCTAAGGACATGCATGCTGTGATTCTTCTTGGAAGTTAGATAGATTCTGATATGATGAAAGAATCTATGCACAGTGTATCAATTCAAATCGATAATTAGGCACACATCAATATGACAATTCGTAGGCACCATCTGTCCAGGCTTAAACCCCTATCATTAACAGCATTTGTATTTTAGTTACTCTTACTGGGGACCGTCAAAGTCTAAAAGCATAACTATATCAAACTTTATTCTCAAAGTACAATGCTATGGTGCACAAAGTCTAGTACTTAAGTCGGATTCAAAGTAACATTCAACTACATAGTGAGAGTGTTGAAATGGTGGTGAAGTCAAAAAGAAAGAAATGTTTATGACAGATGCAGGTTAATATACGGAATGACTATGAGATTCAATCTCAGCCCAAAATCATACTCAGTGCCCATGGCCAGCTGGGTTTGAACTTGTAGTTGTTCTGTATATCAAGGGCATGTCCTTTAATCACAATTCCCTTTCCAAACTCATAATGCAAGTGACAGAATAAGATAGAAATTCATTTCTTGTATTAAGCACTACTTTACAATTACTGTTGTCGTGTACACTAGTTACTGGTACATGTGGGCAGGACTTTTGTTCTACTAGGTCTTAGCATAAAACATTGGAGGGACCACAATGTTGTCTCTGCGATTGTCCTGCATTTGCTAAGTGCTTCCACATTAAGTCGTTCACTATAAATATGGTTCCTGCACATTATCATCTCTTCTTTCCATGACCCACTACTCAATACACCTATAGATAGACAGACATACATAGGCCGTAGTCTTTAGGATAGATAGAATACAGAATCAAGCACTTGCACTGTAAGCATTCCTGTTGCAACAGGATTATGGATATGTTCAAGTAATTGATGTCAACTACAGGATGTCCAAATGCGCGGCATCCGAGTCTCATGATGACGAACCTACCTCGAAATGCATCAGGAATCATGAAGGTTAGTTGTTGCATCATGTCATCTGTATTTATTCTAATGCGGATAACAGGAACGAGAGCACCATCACTGCTGGCAGATCATGGCACATGGCACATTCTGGAACAGTACCTCACTACTGAGATGACCTACCCTCAGATGGAGGCGGCCTTTGCCTCGTACTTGGGCAATCAATACAACACAGATGATTGGAAAGAAGCTCATGATGTGTTGTTCTCTGGTGACAATGATAACTGCCTTGCCTTAGCAAATCTTCTTGCCTTGAAGGCCAGGCATGTACCCTAGGGCACCTCCAGTACATCAACAGTCGTTACCCTGTGGAAAGATTCTGCCATATCTGTGTCTGCCCTGAAGGCAGCCATTCGCTCAAAAAGCACATGTGTCCGAAGAGTAAGAAATATATTTGTTTTATTATGACATCTATACTAAATAATACATGTAGCCAAAACATCCCTTTATTGATGATGAGGCATCTGATGATGATGATGATGAGGAGGAGGAGGCAGAGGAGGAAAACTCGCAGGTGGATGGCGATGATGGCCCTTCTATGCGGTCATTGAACATTACATGCTTGCAAGGACCTTTGTCAGCCAAGGATAGGCTATCCACAGTGATCAATCACATCTCCAACAGGTATGAGAATGCCCCAAGCACCTGTCATAGAGTGGTCCCATCCTCCAGTGCTGTCCCAAGCAGGATGTACCTTCTCCATGTTCACAGTGAGTGCATATTTTAATGACCTAGCATTGCACTGAATGTATCCCAGGATCTGCTATGCAATGTGTTGCTGAACATCTCAGGAGCAATGGTATTGCAGTTACCATATCACCTTGGATACCAAGCCAGCTCTATGCTGTCTCAGATAGCCCTAGAACGATTGTGACATCACTTAAATTACTCTCTTCCTCTGTGAAAGATTATACTCACATCTTGGAGGAAGAATGAGCAGCAGTCGAACATTCACACTCTACACTTCCCAACCCCAGGTGGGTGAAGATCACACAGGGAAAATATAAGGGCAACATTGGCTATGTCTTCGACCCCAAACAATCAAACAACTTCATTTCAGTATTAATTCCCCCACACAACTTCCCCTATGACATGCCTAAGAGATCTGTGGTGCTGCTCGACCAAGCTTGCCTGCTGAATGACAAGACAGTGTCTGACATTCTTCAGGATGATAAAGTTGTGGGATGGTTGTACAAAGGAGAATGATACTACATGGGACTTTTGCTGAAGAACTTTTGCTGCGACAGTCTGGAGCTGGTCGCCTCCCCTCATACTAATGACATTCAACTACATCTCCAGTCTGGATGGGATGTACCTTTCTTCAAAAAAACTCTGAAGATCTTTTCACTGCAGTTCTTGTGCATTGGCGATTCAGCCAGGTCTATCACAGGAGAAGTCTGTCAAGAAATTTGCACGGTCATTTCAACAAACCATGCATCTGGCTCCACATGCTTAAAGTTCCTCCTCAATGGACATGGACAAGAACTGGAATTTCAACTCCAGGACATTGAGCGTGTCTTTTGGATTGGCAACACAGTTCGAGTCGTAGTGGGTGCTTACACAGGTCTGGAAGGGCATATCATTAAGAAGTCTGAGGACTTGTTTCACATGTGTCAAGAAGCCACCAATGAAGAGGTATGGGTAAATAGAACATTTTGTAAGCCTGTCTGACATTACATAGGTGGAAGTATCAAAGTACTATCTAGATCGTCATCCTCTAACTCACGTTTTTCAATCCCAGCTGCCAATGCAGCCAGATTTCGACCCTCTCCCTGAGCCCGAATCTTTTCAAATTGGGGATGAGATAGAAGTATGTGTGGGAGAGTACATGGGGAAATGCAGGATTGTGGTGTGGTTTCCTGTTGGGGGGACTACACTGTGGTTCTGTGCTGTGGGCAATATTGAGGATGAGTTGATCAACGCCCCCACAGCATTTGTACAGCACATTCGTCCCTTCAAGACTCTCCAATTTACCAAGGAAAGGCGTTATGATGTTAAGCCTGGAGACATCATGACTGTCACCCATGGGCCAGAGTTCCAGACAAAAGGAGTGGTGCAAGCCGTGGACTTTTCAAATGTGCACCTGACCCTGATTTCTGAGGGCGATTATTCACTTGTAAGTACTACTCTCCTCATATCATGCGTCTCTAATATATGACAGGTCAATGTTCCTATTGGATTTGCAATGAAAATATCTAACATGAATCCAGATTCATTTTGTGACATCATCGGTAAAGAAGTCTTCATTATCAGAGGTGCATGGAAGGGCTACCAAGCCATGCTATACCAACTTGCTCATGATACCTGCTCCATTTCTGTGCATGGGCAAGCACACACTATGGTTAAATGTGAGGACGTTGCTACTAGGTAATTACATTGTATATTGTTGTATTAATTTTTATTCACAACTATCTAAGATGTGGAATGAGGCTAAACAGTGCAATACTCAAAGGTCCTGACATGATCTCTTTCTGCGAGATGCAGAAGAAATCATATATTATGCTGCCAAGTCAAAGCAAGACCCCCCCCACCTGATCCCATAGTCCCATCCAGTTCGAGTATGGATCCCAGCTCCAGCAAGTGGTCCAACTGGTCCAGCAATGATTTGACAGATAGCCTTTCTGCTGGTGTCAAGACATACAATCCCTGGGTTGCTAATAATGCAGAGGATATCAAGGACACCATCGCAGATATAAAGGAGAAGTCCCGAAACAGCAGTGAGTCTTTAACATAGACTTATTAACATTTAGCTTATTTCATTACAGGCCCATTACCTTGGTTGATGAACAAAGAGTTTGTGCTGAAGTTGAGTCATCATCATGCAGTGCCCAAAGTATCACCAAGTTTCATGGGGGGCAGACTGCATAAACACTTCATATCTACAGCTTGTCCTGACCCATTCTGCAGTGAGAATGGACCCACACCTGATGGCTGCATCACAGTGTTTTGTACATCCAATGGTGCCAGAGCCACACTTCAGCACTATCATATCCCTGTCAGTGATCTAACTCCAGCTCCACCATGCAAAAAAAACCAAAAGTGTCTTGTCCTGGATGGTGACACTTGTGGTGAGATCATGACTGTCGTGAAGTGCAACATGAAGAAGAATACTGTTGAGATTGTGATTACTAATAGGATTAGCTTCACTTTGCAGTTCGATCAGATATGCCTTGTGGAGGAAAATAGATTCTGATAGACACTTATATCATTCTCTCGCAGACTCCCTGTACTCTACAATATATACCCATCATACTCTCACAGACTCCCTGTACTCTATACCCAACATAAATACCCAATGAACGAGTGCCTGATGAATGCCTGATGAGTGCCCACATCATTTTTCTCATGTTAAAAGTTCACATTTTACATGCCCCATTTTAATTTGCAAAAAATTTGAATATGCTGCAATCGGAAAATGTCCCTAGTTACATGATATTTTGAGGAAAACTTTCCTGTACTCAAAATTTTGTAATTTATGGCACTCAAAATGGTACATGAAATGCTTGGGATTTTGGCACACCTCGAAATTTTTTATCTTTACTGGGTCAAAATATATGGTAAAAATGCCAACTTTATCACTGACATTTTGAAACCAATCTTGCACAGTTAAAAACTACAAAACCGCCCGTGTGTGAGAAAGACTTTGGTTGACCGCATTTTTGCTTATATAAGCAGTGCCAAACAAAGCCACATGATGTGGCTGGCAGAGACTTAGTGAATTTTCGCATTCTTGCTTATGTAAATAAGTTGTGCCTTAACTTTCTTGAACCCACCACTTTCTAGTATTTTGCTTATAACTTATTGGGATCTTAACTGAAAAATGTCATGAGACCATGGATAGGCTCCACTTCATAAGGGCTACAACTATCATTTTGGTCAAAAATTTAAGTCTCTGTACAGTATGTACAAGCTTACTCAAACAAGAGGAATATGTGAAACCTTGTGATGCTTGTAAAACCCTGTGAGTGCTTGTAAGGCCTGTGAGGCCTGTTGTGAGAACAGGCAAGTGAATGATGGGAGAGGGAGCTAGAACACAAAGGTACGATCTCAGTTTCAACTAGAACTCATATTAATGTGTATAGTACCTAGAACACAAAGGTACACTACGGTTTTGGTCAGTAAATGCTGACATACATGTTTCCAAGTACTCACATCTCAGTTTCAACTAGAACTGAGATGGGCACGTCTGATGGGTGCTTGGTTTTATAGGAAGGTAAGTAAGGAATGCAAAGGTGAAGTTTTCTGACATATGTATATTGCAGGGTGCAAGCCAATGTCATTTGGGCACAGCCTATTGGCCCATCTGCCTCATGCGCTTGGACCTCTCTCTCTCGCTCATACCTATCATGTTGGATCCTTTGGCTTCCTCACTCTCTTTCTCTTCGGATCGTTTGGACTTCAACAAGGCCTGTGGTGAAAATCCTAGTTTGCTGATAAAGGCCAGTTTCTTTGAGAGTGGTATGAATGTCCCAACACATGTATATGCATTTCTGTTCATGCAACCAGTGACTAGCACCTGTCCATCAGGGGAAAGGGCTGCGGAGTCTAGCGAATCATTTTCGTGCTGGAGGGGTGTGTTGCGAGAACAGGCGAGTGAACAACGGGAGAGGGAGCTAGAACACAAAGGTACGATCTCAGTTTCAACTAGAACTCATATTAACGTGTATAGTACCTAGAACACAAAGGTATGCTACAGTTTTGGTCAATAATTGCTGACATACATGTTTCCAAGTACTCACATCTCAGTTTCAACTAGAACTGAGATGTGTGCGTCTGATGGGTGCTTGGTTTTATAGGAAGGTAAGTAAGGAATGCAAAGGTGAAGTTTTCTGACATATGTATATTGCAGGGCGCAAGCCAATGTCATTTGGGCGCAGCCTATTGGCCTGTCTGCCTCATGCGCTTGGACCTCTCTCGCTCGCTCGTACCTATCATGTCGGATCCTTCGGCTTCCTCACTCTCTTTCTCTTTGGATCATTCAGACTTCAACACTCCCCCTCGAGCGCATGCCAGACCCATGTGGGTGTGTAGCTTTTGTAGCCGGGGGCGGGGCAATGCCTTGGTGAATGTGTCAGCGATGTTATTGTCCATGGGGCAGTAGGGGAGCTCAAAGGTGCCATTTTTCACATGTGAGCGGATGAAGTGGTACCTCAAGTCGATATGCTTTGTACGTGATTGAAATTTTCTGGTAGACACTAACACTATAGCAGCTTGGTTATTGCAGAATATGGGGGTGGGGAGGCTTGGTGGTTCATAGAGTTTGCCAAGGAGTAGTTGAAGGTACAGTATTTCCTTTGCTACACTGGTGAGAGCAATGTACTCAGCTTCTGCCGTGGATAGGGCAATTATGGGCTGCTTTCTTGCACTCCAGGACACTGGGCCTCCATTGAGGGGTACTATGTACCCACTCATGGAGTGCCTGTGTGGCTGTGAAGCCCAATCTGCGTCAACAAACGCTTCGATCCCAGCATCTGTAGATCCCAAGGTGAGCTTGAAGTCATCAGTGGCTTTTAGGTAGCGAAGAGCTCACTTACTAGCCTCCCAGTGTGCCCTTCCAGGGTTTTGCATGAACTGCAACAATGTTGTTACTGCAAAGGCGATATCAGGACATGTGCTCGTCGCCACATACATCAATGAGCCGATGGCTCGTTGATAAGGTATGTCTCACATGGCGGCTAGCTCTGCATGCATTCCAGGGGACTGATCTATGGACAGGGAGGTGGCCAGTTCCATGGGGGTCTGGATGGTCTTAGCGTCCCCCAGATGAAAACGCTCAATGATTGTGTCGACGTAGGCCTTTTGAGAAAGGGTAATGGTGTGTCCCACTCTATCTCTTGTTACCTTTAGCCCTAATAACCATGATAGCTTGCCCAGGTTGGATATCTTGAAGAATTCACCAAGTTTTGACTTGAATCAGAGAATGTGGGACTTGTGATTGGCAGTGATGGCCATGTCATCAACCGACACGGTGATGACGATGTGCTCTTTGGGGGTATGTTTGAAATATACCACTTGATCGACCTGGGAGCAGCTAAAACCCATCTTCAGAAATGCTCCAGCTAGTTCCTCTGCCCACTCAAAACCTGCCTGCTTCAAGCCAGGCAAGCTGTGCTTTAGCTTTAGTACCTTTCTCTCCTGACTGTCCTTCAGATATCCTGGTGGCGCCCTCATATACAGTGGCTCAAAAAACTGTCCACATGTTTTTGCATTTTTTACTATTTACAATATTGTGTGAGAATACATAAAGACCTCAGTGACATGCTGATACCATATTGTAGTGCTGCTTCAGGGCTTTGGATTGAGCACCACATTGTGAGAATCAGAGGAGATATGGTGGAGATACAAGGCTTACAAAATCATGACTCATGTGGACAGTTTTTTGAGCACATATTAAAACTATATAAATCATCATTTATGACACCATAGCAATCATGCCACCATTAAATAAATTATAAAGTGGTGTCATTATGTCATTTTAAAACCATATCTAACTATACAAACCAAAAATTTCCATATGTCATGGTTATATTTACCATGAAAGCCACTCCCCCTGCTCAAAGGGATAATATCCTCTCTCTTTCCTATTCTGGCCTCTCTGCTTGTCAAATTTCCTCTAGAACTGGAGTATCCAAGTCCACTGTGGCCAAGTTCATCAAAGAAAGTCACACAGACAAGGAAAACTTCTGTGAAGGGTGTCCATCCAAGCTCACCTCTACTGATAGGAGGGCCATTATTCAACATATCACTACAGGAAAGGCTGATAATGCTGTCCAGGTCACCTATTACATCAATTCCACCATCACATTCCCTGTCTCTTCACACACTGTGAGAAACATTCTCAAGACAGCTCATCTCAGGTCAGTAACAAGGAAGAAAAGGCTCTCCTCTCTATCACACATATGCAGAGAGGACTAGCACCCTTCTTTTTTCACATATATACCTTGCCATCTGACCCAATCCTATTTATTGTGGTCTTATATGATCATATAACATGCTTCCAGTCCATGTAATCCAATTCTGATGGGCTAATGCAAAGGTCAGTCATCTCTGTTTATGTGTGATAGAGAGGAGAGCCTTTTCTTCCTTGTTACTGACCTGAGATGAGCTGTCTTGAGAATGTTTCTCACAGTGTGTGAAGAGACAGGGAATGTGATGGTGGAATTGATGTAATAGGTGACCTGGACAGCATTATCAGCCTTTCCTGTAGTGATATGTTGAATAATGGCCCTCCTATCAGTAGAGGTGAGCTTGGATGGACACCCTTCACAGAAGTTTTCCTTGTCTGTGTGACTTTCTTTGATGAACTTGGCCATAGTGGACTTGCATACTCCAGTTCTAGAGGAAATTTGGTGAGCAGAGAGGCCAGCATAAGACAGAGAGAGAATATTATCTCTTTGAGCAGAGGAGATGGCTTTCATGGTGATTATGACTATGATACATGAGATATTCTGGTTTATATAGTTGGATATAGTCATAAAATAACATAATGACACCACTTCATAATTTATATAATAGTGGCATGATTTTTGTGGTGTCATAAATAATGATTTATATAGTTTTAATATACACTCAAAAAACTGTCTACATGAGTCATCATTTTATAAGCCTTATGTCTCCACCATATCTCCACCGATTCCCACGGTGTAGGGCTCAAATGAAAGCCCTGAAGCCATACTACAATGTGGTATAAGCATGTCCTTGATGCATTTGTTCGTTCTCACACAATATTATAGATAGTGAAAAATGTCAAAACATACGAATGGTTTTTTGAGCCACTGTACATAAGACCCTTAAGTAGTAGGACAGCAGTGTGAGTAACACAACTTGGCTAGATACTTGGTAAAGTACCTAGCCAATATGTTGGGTCTAAAGTGCTGTACCTAGCTGCTATTCAACCCACAAGGGTTTCTGTACTAGACTCAGAGCTCAGAGAGGAGAAGAAATCATCATAAAACTGCTAGTCTCAGACTACAGGTAAAGAGTGAAAGGTAAGAGGTGATGCTTATATAAGCTGCAAAAATGCAAACATAAGCTAAAGAAAGTGGGGGTAGGTAAAGGTAATGAAAGTAAGTAAATCTAAGCCCAAAGAAAACTTGACTGTCACAGCAGTATCAGAGACCAAACCAACATAAACTTGCTCCTTACCTCCTGGGGCCTGCCTGTTCAGGGCCAAAGAGCCAGCTGGTTACCAAAATTAATAACAAACATGTTAAAAACAGCACACAAATATAAAGTAAGCTTTACCTGTAAAACTATCAGAACAACTTAAGCTCCAGATGCCTGCATGATGCCACCTTGGTACCCCACCAAAAACATACCACAAGGCGAAGGACAGTTGCTTAAGATCTACACACAAAGTTGAATCAATAAAAGACCTCCATGCAACAGCAGCAAGACTGACAAATGCTGGCACTCACTCTACAATGGCAACATGCATCCATGATGCCTGTGTCAAGAACAGACTAGTAGGCTGCAAGAACCCAAATAGATGCGCCCAGACCACACAACACATCCTAAACAACATAAACCCACTATTTAACCCTAACACATAGAAGACTCAAGAAGAACACACAGATGAGGACTCACCAATGGGGGAAAATCCTTTTTGACCCCTCTGTCACATCAAAGAACCACTTATCTGAATGTTTCCAAATATTCACTCACCCTGAATGCCTCATCCAAATACCCACATGCCACCTCTGCACCCCAATAGCAGGTTGTGACACATTGAGAGAGCAACTGATTATTGTAGAGAATGAGATTCCTCCAGGCATAGATCATGCATATTTCAACTCACTGTTAAGAACCATGCTCAAGGGAGAGAGACTGACTTAGAGGGGCTTGGCCTTAGCTCATATGCTGTGCCCCTTACCCAAGTATGTGCCCTTCATTTCAGAGGAAGTCTGATGAAGGTCTGATGAAGTCCAAAGGACTTCCAGAGGAGCACAGGAAATGTCCAGAGGAGTGCAGGAGAGTTCTGGAGGAATGCAGGAAGTGCTCAGGACAGTTCCCACTGCAAGGTAATACTTCTACAGAAAACAGGATGGAACAATAGGAGGTCTGGAGGTCTGGAGTATGGAGGACAGGAGGACTGAAGGTCCAGAGGTCCAGAGTATGGAGAACAGAAGGACTGAAGGTCTGGAGGTCCAGAGGACAGGATGTCCGAGGGTTAGGAGGGTGGGACGTCTGAAGGTATGGAGGGCAGAACATCCAAAGGACAGGACACCTGGAGGTGCACAGGACAGGATGTCCGGGGGTCCAGAAGGAATAGGGGCTACATCAGACTTTGTCCGATGTAGAAGCAAACAGAGGTAGACTACCCTTAGGTAGAGTCAGAGAGACAGGAAGTGGACTAAGTCTGGAGAGAGGGTAAGTGCCGGAAAGGCAAGACTCCAGCCTAGGGAAGCAATCCCTAGACTTGGGACAGAGACATAGGGGACAAATCCGAAGGTCCAGAATTCTGGCCTAGGGAAACCATCCCTAGGCCTTATGGAAAAAGACGAGACTCAGATGGACTGAAGTCCAGAAGATGATTGGGCAGATCTAAGGTGATGAGGACAGATCTAAGATGATATTCAGACTGAGGACTCTACAGGAGTTATACAGGGGTTATATACTAGAGGATATCCGAGAGGATCAGTAAGCAATGGAGTAAGGCTATGTACGAGCATGTGGAAACACATTGGTAAGTAAGACAGAACATAACTACATGAACTTGGAGATGAAGATTCATACAAGGATCAATCAGCAAGACAGAGACAGAGATAACTAAGAACCAGTGTGACGATCATGTTCAGGCTGGCCTGCTAGGACCCCATTCTGCAATCCCTAGCCAGTCCACACATCTCCTACCAATCTCTGACATTTTCCTGCCATCTCTGCATCTCTGACACATCAGACCCACTTGGAGATCTTGTGCACTCATCCTACCATGTCCAGTCTAGTCCTGCTTAACCCCACTGGTGCATAGTCAGTTATTTCCTATTACTGATTGAGTAGACAGTGTTATGACATGGATTCCCACTGGCTGCAGTACCTCATGGCCTTTTACCTACATATCATCAGACCCACATTTTTGCTACTGCTTTCACCTATGGACTTTGGATTTTCACATAGCTAGTTATATATGGTTGGGCAACCAGAATTACAACCACCACTTAGTAGGAGGGAGAAATCCCCAATACTGGTCACCACATACCTGTCCTTAGAGTTACCCTTGCCAATATACCTGTTTACCCGCTCTCCTTGACCCAACATGAGTGTCACTCATTCATCTGATGTTCCCTAGCATCTCCAAGCTAGTCCTGACACATTTTCTCCCTTTCCCTTACTCTCCTGCCATCTCCACATCTCTGCACCTGCGGACCCGATTTCCTGTGCATCAGATTTCATCCCATACCTTCAGACTTGATCTCTGACCTTCAGACTTTTGACCCTTTGCATAGTACTAATTATTGGACTTGACTAGACAGCAGATCCCTCAGGTCAAATGTTCTTGCTTGCAAGTGTAGCAGCTAGGCAGGATTAGTAGACATATATTGGCTAAGTATTCTAACAACTATCTAGCCAAGTTGTGTTATCCACACCAGAAAGGCAGAGATGCCTGAATGGGGATAGGCGCAGGATCTCAGACAGAGGGTGGGAATAGGTCTGGAGATAGTAACAGTTAATATCTGGAGGTCTGGAGATCTGGGGATCTGGAAGGCAGGGTGGAAACAGGACTAAGATATGTGAGGTGGTGGATGTAGTCCAGATGTCTTGCTGGACAGAATGTGCATAGGGTGGGTGTATGGATCAGGCTAGTAGTAAAGATCTGGAGGTCCAGAGCTCAGGGGTAATTCCATAGCAGATCTAATCCTGCTTAGATATGGAGCACACAGTGGAAGGGGATCTGGGAATGAGTTGGATATGGGGTCCAGAAATAGGTCCAGAATGTGTGGGAATATGATGGGATCTATGTCTGGCATATGGGATATGACACTCACAATGATTGGTATAGCACATGACTCACTATCTATGATCATCCTGCAAAATGCACCAGAAGTGTGACACTTTCCTGCACTACACAACACATTCCTGCACACATGCTTAGCACACTCTTCCCATGCTCAGTTGCCTCATGTCACACAGCATCCTGGAGCCTTCATTCATCATCTAACTAGTCCCCTAGTAAGTCCCTTCTTGTTTATTCTCATTATCAGACTATTTCTAGGCATCGTATGATATCTTATTTTGTCATGGACCCTTACTTTACATCATTTACATACATAGAGCGCTCCCTATTCACTTCTGAGCCCTGGGAGTGTGCCTAGGCACAGCTTACCTGTTGCCTAGGAAAGTTTTCATCTAGAATAAGCAACCACCATCATGTCACTTAGCATCTAGTAGTCAGAATCTATCATCTTCAGCCAGCATGCATTAGTCGTCACCCTAGCCCTCAGCAGCAAGTCTATCATCATCAGTCTCCATTCAGCAGCCTTAGTTCACATCCTCACAACTTCTACCAGTCTTTATACATCCATGCACCACATGCGCCTTATTCCCACACCTTGTGCCACTTTGTGCTCTGTATTCCCCTGTGTGCTTTTAGCACACTTCACTAGAATTGATCTGGCATCACTTCATGGTTATTTGCTTTCCTTGCTTCCCCTAAGGATTGAACATATCACCTGGCACACTTCAACCAACATCTAGAGAGTTAGTAGCCTTTCTCTCACCCTAGTGTGAGAGCCCTCTTTCTTTCTTTTGCTCTGCAAGCCAGCAGAGTAGTTGAACCTTCACTGTGTATACTGATGGATCCTGTACCAACAACAGCAAGCAGAACATGGCTTGCAGTGGAGGAATCTTGATTGGAGAGAATCACCCACTAAACAAAGCAATTAGTATTCCAGGTATAAACCACTCAAACCAAATAAGTGAACTCACAGCAGTACTGGTAGCACTACAGTCAGTCAGCCCAATGACCCTGCTGAAAATCATTACAGATCCAAAATATGTAATAAATGGTCTAACTACTCACCTAAAAGATTAGGAAGATGTGGGATGGATAGGCACTGACAATGCAAATCTATTCCAAGCCACCACATACTACCTGTGACAATGCCCAGCACCCACCACATTTCAATGGACTAAAGGTCATGATGGTCACCTTGGCAATGAACAAGCAGACCAGCTGGCACTTACTGGAGTACTCCAAACAACCACAGACACCATCAACACCTATGTGTTGAGGAACATCGACATCCAGGGTGCCAAACTAACAAAGATTACTCAAAAACTAGCGTATAAAGCAATCATGAGTAAGACACACCTCAAATATAAGAGAATGACACTATCCCTACTTGACATCACTAGATTTGCTGTCAAATTGGTATCATCCTTCCTGGAATGGATGCTGTGATCTGGCAAAACTGCAGAAACAAAGACATCTCTAAAAAAATACGAATGTTCATCTACAAAACACTTAGTGCTGCCTATTGAATAGGCAAATTTTGGGCATTGATCCCTACATATGAACATAGAGCAATGTGCCAACACTGTCTGGGCAAAACAGAGTCCATGGAGCATATCCTAGCACAATGCGATGACCCTGCAAGAAAGATCATTTGGGACCTAGCTAAGCAACTATGGCTGACAAAACACAGACCTTGGCCAATACCTCACATAGGCTTAATTCTTGGATGTGGATCAATCTCCATCCTGAGCACACCACAAAATGATAACACACCTCATCAGCAAGACACCTCATCGAAGAAAGGTGCATTGCACCTCCTGAAAATATTACTATCTGAATTGGCCTACCTAATCTGGACCTTAAGATGTGAGAGGGTAATATGAGAAACAACTCACACTGAAGAACACATAATGAAATGATGGGTGAATACCATTGAACATTAACTACAGCTAGACCAAGCAATAGCATACAAGACCAGAAGAGACACTAAAATGACAATAAGAGTTAGGAACACATGGTCTGATACCATCAATGACTCATCACAACATCAACACCCCCAAGACAATTGGGTAACCAACCCTGAGGTTTTAGTAGGTATCAAACTACCCAAGCCCTCACAGACCATGAGAACCAGGTAGTATTAGAGTCCCACACTACTTCACAGATGTGTAGTGTTGCCACAAGGCAAAGTGAACTGAAATGAAGCATCACTTTGTTATGACCTTGAAAATCAAGGTAGAACAAACCAAAGTACATTGAAGTCAGACCAAGTGATGAGCCAATTGGATTCTTGCTAGATTGTACCTTGTAGTTCAATAGATATGAAGTAGCTATGTACTAGTATCAATACACAACACATGTAGATATGCTACCTGTGTTGGCTTTGCATTTCTTCATTGCAGTGCCAGTGGATCTACCAGTACCAGTACCAGCCTTCTGTTTCCTAGTAGTATTTGGTGCTGGATTCTGAGTAGTTGGCATGGTCAGGTGGTTAATGGTTGCTGCTGTGATGTTGTTGAAAGGTTGTAGACCTGGGTGTGCAACTTGGAGACCATAGTTAACTGCTGCAGGGCCAGGGTATAAGTTTTGATGACTTGGGTGAGGATGTGTGAAGGCATGCAACTGCAACAGGGCATTTGTGACAGGCAATGGGACATACTGTAAGTTTTTAAGAGTAGTATCTGGTGCACTGTTTGCAAGTCCATAGGGCTGATGAGAATAGAATGCAGCAGTGGTCTGTTGTGGCACCATAGTACTAGTACTGGGGCTTGGGGCACTGTTCCAACTCATTTTCAATGTGAATTCATGAGCAATCAATACTTATATGGTGGCACACCTGAAATCAGTTGCCAGTCTGAGGAGGCAGCAACATTCAATGGTAGTGGTAAGGAATCAAATTGGACAGCATTTGTTATGATCAAGCTAAGTCTGCAACAAGCAAACAAAGTGAGTGAGTAATGTAGAACTTGGATTGGGGCTCACACCAAGCCTGCTGCAACCAGCAAGTGTTTAATGGTTCAAGTTCACAGCAATCAATCTAGCTGTGAGGGCTACAATTGATTATCAATGATTACAATGGTGGAGTCATTAACCATTCTCTTTTAAAGGCTAAGGATGTTAGCAATGATGAGCTCCAATGAAGGTACTTTAAGAAAGAGGAGCGCTTGCTTAGGGCTCAAAGGGTAAGACAGTATGAACCAAGTAGATTCAAGTTAGGGAATACAAGTGCTACCCAAGGGGTATATATACTGTTGGAAGGGATAAGGGCAGGTCTGCTGTATTAGTGGTAAGGGTAGAGGGTGAATGAGTCACAATGAGTCAGGATACCAAAGTAAGTAGAAAGTACCAGTTGACTGGTAAGGGTAAAGGGGACATGAGTCATAGTGAGTCATGACAAGTCAGAATACCATAGTAAGTAAGATGTACCAGTTGGGCAATAAGGGCATAGGGTCAGTGAGTCATTAGACAAACTGAAAATAAGATACAACTGACAGAATGGTCGGTGGAATGATCAAGAGAAAGAGATAGAACAATCAAGAAAAGGAAAAAGGGGCAATCACCTGAAGAGGAGGGGGGTCCAGTGAGGACATAAGGGAGGAAAATGAATAGGGGCCAAACAAGCAGATGTTATTGTAACAGCATTAGAGGTGCAGCCCACTAGCACAACATGAAGCTGAGTTCTGTTAGTGAAAACATGCAGTACCACACAGGATTGTGACAACTTGAAGACTTCTGAACACATTTGCAGCTTCATACATTTGAGCACACACAAGTACTACTGTGAGGTATCACACTGTCACATCATATCTAAACGATCACTGACAAATCCAATGTAGATAAAGTACCTCATTGATTTTTCTGAATGAGGTGGATTGAACTGCCTCAAATTCGAACCCAAGCGAACTTACCTCGAAATCACCTCACTTCAACAGCAACACTACAGATGTGAAGTGTGCATAAGAGCACTTTTCCTCAGACAATACTTACTAGTAAGTATTGCTATAAGCATTTACATAGGGCCAGATGGTGTCAGTTGCTGTGTAATAAACTCGCTTCTCCAAAAAAAAAAAAGGAAGCAGCTCGTGACTAATACGTAGAGTGTATTTGTCAGCATCAAGAGATGTCCAGAACTGGCCAAGGTTGCCTTCAATGTAGTGCTCAGAAGTTCAGAATGAAGGCAGCAATTGACAGTACCCGGGCACTCAACATTACGCCGGACCCGTTACTTAATACCGTGACGTGTTCTCGAAGTTTTTACCACCTTTCTCACTACATACGTCCTCCTAGCTAGGCACATTTATCAAGTGATAACATTTCGAGCTTCCTACTAATCCCTCGGCGCTTGATATGCTCTTCCTCCCAACGCCAACTCGACACGCCCGTCTCAGGGCATCAGAGTATCACGATGAACTAGTACCTCTGAAGGTCATATCGCATTTTGCCCATATACAACACCAGCTGATCTGATTTGTTATCGACGCAAGTACTTATTTCGATGTGTCTTTATCCTTCTCGGCTCTGCTAAATACTTTTTTTTACCCCTCCCAGTGCAGGACAAACTTGTGACTTGGACAAGGGTACGTCATCAGTACTTCTAACTTATATTGGGATACGGCCACGTATATTATCACGCGTTTATCTGAGCTACAGCGTCATCGCCTGCAAGGATCTTCGGAACGAATGTTTGTTTCTAGAGCTCCTTGCAGTTGGCAACGTGGCGTCGCCGCTGTCCAAACTCGCACTTTAAACATTTACTCTTCCTTATGCAATGCACCTGGTATCCACTGCTACTTATGCTTATTCCTTGGGGCAGTGCCTGATATCAGACGTTCACCAGAGTTGAAGTGATCATTATAGTTGGTGTCGCCGCACTTCGAGCAGATCAGAGATGCATTTCACTCTATGTTCGTACCTTGGTTAGATGACACAATGCACATACTGATCACATATCCTTGACAGTTCTACACCATGTTTTTCACCCTTCCCGGTGCAGTAGACATGCACCACCATTGCCACATATGCGTCACTTGGGACTCGTAGATCTATGCGATCCCCCGATATTGGGCACAACCTGAATAGTAATTCCTTTGGGCTGCATCCGATATCGGGCGTTCATCGGGGTCGCAGTGCCACCACCTGTAACTGTCACTGCACTTCGACCAGATCACAGAGATACTCTTCACTCTAGGTTCGTGCCTTAGTCGAATAACACAATACACGCACTAACCGCGTATCCTTCGTAGTTCTGCGTTCCTAATCTTTCACCTCTTCTGGCGCGGGAGAAAAATACCACTGGTATGACCAAAATAAGCATAATCAGTCTACGAAGGACTTGTTACAGACCTACGCGGTACTCCCGATATTGAATCTTCCCAATGCTACTGCCTTTGGCAGTCTTATATCGGGCATTCATCGGAATCTTAGCATCACTGCCTCCAATAATCTCCAGGAACTCATTCAAGGGATCCTCGCTGTTGGCGGCGCTGCGGTTCGAGCAGATCGCAGAGACATTCTTCCAAGCCTCGCTCTCTCGGTTCGTACCTTGGCTTATTTAAATGATCGTTCGGGCACTGTTGATGTTCTCCCAGAATATTTCAATATTCCTTTCGATAGTGTCTGGAATCGGAGTCGCAGCGTCATCACCTACCGGATGCTGCGTTTTGAACAGCTTGCAGAGTTGCTCTTTACTAGCGCTCTACAGGTCTGAACCCTAGCTCGGTCGTTCGGACGCTGTTAAGGAACCCTATGCAAGACATGGTTAACTTAGTACCTGGATATGATAGTTGTGGTAGGCTGCTACCTGCGATAGTTCTTATACTGGTACTAAGCACAACCCTAAAAACATGTTATCCCTTCTCTCCTTGCCTGATGAAGCAAGGGTAAGTAGGACCCCAGTTGTTGCATTATTGATACGGTTCGTGCACTCTTTCCTAGTTCTGCTCTCAACCATAAGTTGACTTCCATTCACAGTAGATCTACCATTAATGACAGGACCGGGTGACGCCTGCTAACGTTCGTCTTCGCTTGTCTACTGCTACTCGACTCCAGATTGCTCATTCATCCCTGCAGCATGATAACCATTAGCGAATACAGCCAGTCAGAATTCGCGCTCAAGGATCCAGCAGTCATGACACAACTTGAGGCCTCGTTTTTCTGTGGTCGCCGCTTCGTCGTGATAGAACGCAGCGATGCCATTGAAGAACGGGTTCTCTTTTGTGGATACAATACTATGCACAATGTATTTCGATAGCTCGATACTTCTGAGGCCTAACTTGTGCAACTTGCTCTAGTATTGAAGGTCGTCATGCGCGCAGTCTTCGATATGTACAGGTCGTGTCAGACACGGCACGCTGGAGAAGTTTTATGTTCGCATGAAGCCTAGTTAGATTTCAACTACGTCACCCTTCAATAATAATTCCCTTTTTGGGACTGAGGCGACCATACTCGCGTACCATCCCTCCTTTGAATCTCCACACTTTGATCTGCACCACCGAGGTAAGTATTTCCGCTGTGCACGCTGACGTCCTTTCACGATAATTTACCCTCTAGACCGTCTATATAACTCAATAAGACCTCAAATCATGTGCAACAGAGATCAAGACACCATCACCATTTCAGCTTGCTCGTGCGATTCGGGCGGCGACATCTCAAAAGACCCAATGGAAGCTGGTGCCTACGCACCTTACGGAAGGACCGAAAGTCAGCCACTAGATCTTCCTGACGAGTGGAAGCTGCCATCCGAGCCCGTCGCTCGGTTTTGTTTCACCCAATTTTACTTAATCACCCTCGGAAAGCCTGATCTCGAGGAATTGTGGCAGGATGTGAGCCAATGGAACGGCGTGAATAAGCGTATTGTACGCTCGGATGATCCGGTTGCTCGTCAATTCATTGTGAGTTCACTGTTAACCCCTATTCTATCTAGCAAGAATGAGCCTCCGCTTTTTGCATAGACGATCCTCATCGTCCTCGTGTATGGAGCATGCATGTTGATAATACAACATGGTATCACAATAGCGGACCGCACATGTATGTCTCCATTTCCCGCATGTAAATTATTGAATCATCATATACGTATCTTTTCTGCATGCCTTGATACAGGGCTTCGCATGTATTCTGGTGACGGGAACAATGCAGTGGAGCCACCCTCCCACTTGAGACTAACTCCCATCCTCACCCAGAAAACTGCTAGGTGAATTAAATGTCAGGAATATCTCTCTTGAGTTTGTCCATGCCTTTGTCTGACTTCTGTGATGGGAAGCGCGAGTTGGAGTCTGAAGTTCGCAAAACGAGGAGCTCTGAGGTTATTAAGGAGGGTATGAAGACCCGACTACTCACTCCACAGCAACAGTGTGTCGCAGCATGAAAACCAATGTCTGCATCGCTCGGATAGAGATGACAGCAGGCATGGAGGGGCTTTTGTATGAGGTAATGTCAGATGGGAGACAGCTATTGAACTCGGATGATTTGATTTCTCACCCAGTCAGTGCAGTAATGTCGCCTGACCGAGCAATGATCTTCTGTAAGAGCCCGAGTGCATTTGCTTCATCTTGTCGTAGATTACGAGATGGACACCGAAAATACGAAACGAATATGCAATGTCTTCTTGCAACGTCGTGACCCGCGTAGACGCCAATTGGAGTTTCTCTCGTGCGTTTCTGCCATGCCCGTGGCCTTACACGACTTGTATTGGTAGAGTTGGTAGTGACATACAACAAGCAACGGTATGTTACATAATTGAAGGCTTACGAACAAGTGATATAATTGACGATCATCAACGAGCTCTAGGTATTATTGCAGGTATGATTACATCTACGAGTGAGGTGACGTTAGTGATCTCAAAAACGCCAAGGTGGAGCAGCTATGCTCACCAGCCATTGCCAGAATGCTTCCATCTTGTTCTTTGGTGGAAGTTCGTCGTATGTATCCGCCACAATTTCAGCTAGATCGCTCTTGAAGTCCATATCCTCTGCAGCAACAGGCTTGGTGCCATAGTAGAAGCGAGCGCCAACATACAGGATTGGCCAGGCAATAAGAGGGAAGTAGTTGGTGACTGAAAGTTGTAATACTCCAATTTCCGTTGAGGAAGACGCTCCATCCGCTGAACTAGAGAATAAAGGAATAGTCAGTCTAAACAGTATTAGCGGATATGAAAAGTTGACATACGAAACAGATGGTGATCGTTGAAACGACTCCCCACCACGCTGCGTATGGCTGGAGATTTGTGTAGTAAGGGAGCGTCTTGCGGTCGATGCCTTGGACCTGCATGCCCTTATAGAAGCGGACATACGTCACCGAAATACCAAACCACGTCAAAAGGCCAGCTACGGCTGTCATGTTGGAAAACCAGATAAATACTGAGCCTGCACTTGTGGACACAGCCATGAAGGCAAGAAGGGAGAAAGAGGCGCAGAAGAGGACGGCAACGTAAGGCAACCCGTTGCGTGTGGTTTTAAGGAAGAACTTCGGAGCATTTCTTGAGGCTGCAAGACCATCTACAAGTACGTTAATTTCGATGAGTTGGCTGCCAGATAAGTATACGTACAAATCGCACGAGACGCAGTGTATAAGTCACTAGATGATGCGGACCATGCCGAGGTCAACAGACAAGCATTGACAATCTAGTTTGAGTAGCAATGAGAAATTTCGAGGTAAAAAAGGAAAGACATGTGCGGCTTACTGAAGGGAGATATTTAATCCCGGCCATTTCGACAGCGATAACGAATGGAGACCGGGCGGTGTTACTGCTCAATTTGAGTAATGGGTTGTTGGATGGTACAAGCAGACCAATGACGAGTGTGCCACCGATGTAAAAAACCAATATACGGATGTATACTCGACGGATGGCTTTGGGCAAGTTACGGCGAGGATTCTTTGCTTCTCCAGCAGCAATCTAGGTGAGATTTGTGAGCAATGAATTGATAGGCCTAGAATACAACATACAGCAACAATCTCGGTTCCGATGAACGAGAAAGCAGCCTGCGTCAAAACAGCGCACCAGCCAAGGAATCGTCCTTTGGCACCTTCGATGCCATTATACTGAACGAATGGTCCGGGATTTTTCCAGTAGCGGAATCCAATACGGTCATGGTTTGGGCCACCTCCCAAATCGATGACTATACCGAGAATGATAAGAACGGTTATTGTGATGACCTTGATGGATCTATAGTAATCTCAGGATACGAGATCGAGATATAGTACTCGGAACACACGCGAAGATGAATTCCGCCTCGCCGTAAGCGCCAGCACCGAGCATATTAATGGTGAGAACGACGACAAGACACATGACAACCCATACCGAGTTATTGACAGTATGATTCCAATAGTTTATCAATAATGCAGCAGCAGAAATCTCGGCTGGGACGATAAACAATGTCAGCGGGCGCGCTAAGAAAATACATTAAACTCAAGTACTAGGTGCTAAAAAGTAAGAGGTCAGTAATTGCGAGAAATGAATGAGGAAGAATGGGATGTACAAGTAATCATCCAGCTATAGCAATAATTCCAACCCATGGCAAAAGAGAATGCAGGGTCAACGAAGCGCTCGGCCAGTTTGATATGACCACCAGGTATAGGCAGGAAAGCAACCTACGGAAACGAAGATCAGGTATGTGATCTGCGTCTGGGACGTGCAGCATACCATTTCTCCCAAAGTGATCATGACACAATAGACGATGGTGCCCATGACCATGTAGCCGAGCAACAGACCGATGGGGCCCCCATACATCAGAGAGTCTGCGGTTCCAACAAAAAGACCAGTGCCGATGACACCACCAATACTTGACAGAAGTGAGAATTCACTAAAAGAAAGAAGAAAAGTCAACACACCTGATCATGGCGATGTGACGATTCTTGAGTTTACGTTGTAGGGGGGGCTGATTAGACTCTCCATCGTGGTCTGAGACGTCAGAGAATTCGCCATTGCTAGCGTCTATTTTTTCGGCACCCATTGTAGCAAGCGCTCGCTCGCTCGAGGTAGGAGGAAAGAGATAAAACTTGAACCCAACCACGACTCATAGATATATGAGCATTTGGGGGCCGTGGCAGTGACTTCCTTAAGTTAGAAAAACGTTGATCATTTCGAAGTTTCGCCACGTCTGACAAGTGATATGCCCGATTGACGGAGCGGAATTTGGCAGGTCAGGTATCGCATAGTTACAACGGTGGCTTCATCACTCCTCCTCCCATGAATCTGCTCAGGTAGGCCTGAGAATTCTGCTGGAAGGGTATACCGTATACATAATGGCATCTACCATTCCATACAGCTTCTACGATCTTGTACAGCTGGCATCACATCTGATTGGAGTGACACGATCAGCCATTTTCAGGTACAACATGGTTTCCTGGTACTGTTTACACAATGAGCCTATAGCATTTCAACATAGAGAGAGCCTACCCGTCGGATTCCTTGATTACACGTATGTTATCGCCGCCGCCGGGTAGTGCTGCCGAAGTCCGGTTCAGTCTGGTTCTCTGGACAATTTTCCGAAACGCCAAACCGAACCGCAGGTTCAGTGTTTGGTTGAACCCTGGACTGAACATCGCTGAACGTGTTCGGGAGGTCAGCTTTGCATTCGAATAAGGTTCGACCATCAAGCTATAGGTTTGGTATCCAGTAAAAACTCGTATCCGCTCTGACGGGTATAGTTTTTTGGCGGGTACCACAAACAGGAATTAATAGAAACACGAACGAACACCCACAAATGTCAACATCAACATATGCGAACGAGTGTGAACATTGACATCAAATACCTGTAAGTAATGTAGATGCATGCGCCCACCAATAGGACCAACATTGCCAAGAATAAGTGGCAGCCAGCACGGGCAAGCATAAACATAGTTGCAGACACGAGTGAAAAGAAGCGCAGATGGGCGCAGACAAGTGGGGGTATGTGCTGACGTGCACAGATAAGTATATATATCGACGTGGCGGACGTTGATGTAAGCGCCGGGATATTCATTTGCTGAGAGAAAATTACACATACATGTACAAACGAGTGCGCAAGGACAAGCGCAGGTTGAACATACAGGGATGCTCTTAATTCTAAAATGTCGTTGTCGTTTGCAAGGCGTGAGGCAAGTTGCAAACGATAACGACATTTATGGGACCCTCCAAAAATGGTAAGCCCAAATCATCCGTGTACGGAGTGACGCCTCTTTTCTTAGCTGGACGTCCACCACCTCAGGCAGGTAAGAAATCATCAAGGCTATGAAATCGAGCCATTGCCTAAAATTGGAAGCGCAGCGTCATCACATGCGAAGGGATCTTCACAGTTGACGGTGCTGCGTTTCAAGAAGGGTTGCTCTTCAAAGTCCACTCTCTCCGCTTGTGCTGTCAAGGTCAAGTCAATTGCTTCAAACTCTACGGTAAGTATATGGTCAAGTCAGTACCTGGATATATTGCATTTTGGCACATCTGGTAAGACAGTGCCACATTTCGCTAATCACTGGCACTAAGCCACCCTAGAAACACGCTGTCGATTTTCTCATTTCTCACTTTGGTAGCGCGATGATAGGTGTTTGTTGCGTACTTGATATGGTCCGTGCACTCCTCCCCAGTTTTGTTCCACAAGCTGACCTTTTTTCATTGCAGGCACCCAAAGCACGAGGCTCGATACAAAAATAGTACTGCTCGGCGATTTGAACAAATGGATTTTCATTCAACAGCTCCATCCACATCTCGATGTCTTTTCTTAAAGATGGACAACGGGACCGGGTGACTCCAACCAACGTTTGTCTTATTCACAGCTCCTCGACGCCAGACCACTCACACTTGTCCCTGAAACTCAAGCACGATAATCACCAGCGAATACAGATATTCAGCATACCACTTCAGGGATCTAGCAGCAACCAGTGTTGAAACTTGTCCATGTTCCTCTCGGACAGGCTACCTACATGTGTTTTTTCTTCTACAATTCTGTTGCGTGGACGCTATGCAAAACGTGATGGACATAATGAACCCCACCGTCATCTTCCCTCGGGACGAACAGTTCTTTCAACCTCATTTCCTTCTGATGTTGTCCTGGCATCGACGTTTGAGCGGGAGTCGGAAGAGAATGATTTCAATCAATATATTATTTGCCACTACATGCCATACACAACGGATATTTTAGGCGTCTCTGCAGATTTATGATGATGTTATACCGGAAGGTGTGATGAACATTCAGGATCTACCATAGCGCACCGTCAATATATAAGACAAGTTAAGAGTGGGATAGCAAGTCCTGTTCGTCCCCGATCGCCCTGACAACTCTCTCGGCCAACGGACGATCCTGAGGTACGGTTGACCAACATTCTTCAATGAAATACCAGTACTTGTCAGAGAACACAGGATAACGTGATCGCAAAGGCTTGACACCACTGCCTATGCGTTGAATGACCGCAGCTTCACTTAGATAATAGTAGGGAGGTCTGCCGGTCAGGACCTAGAACTAATTATATCAGTGAGGAGGATAAAAAATTCTGAGACGTACCTGTAGCATGATACCGCCAAAGGAATAGACATCGCTGCACTTGCTTGGTCGTATTGGCAATTCATCATCCGGCTCTCCAAGTAGCTCTAGAGCCATCCACCGAAAGTTCCGTGGAGAGTCGAGGTCCAGGAAGCCAGAGAGACGCTCAAGACTTCAGAGTACACAAGGGACAGACCGAAGTCAGCGAGGCAAGCTGTGCCATCGCCATGAATAAGTATATTCGGCTGGACGTCGCAATGTCAATATCTGAATCAACGTGGAATCGTCAAGGAGTGACCAACTTACACCAGTCAAGTCACCATGAATGACGTTGTTCATATGAACTATCAAAGAAGAATTATGGATTTGGCTGGAAAAATTGACAAAGTCTAGTACGAACAGTAGTACAGGCCTTCAGTAATATCTCGGAGCTATAATTGCCGTTGGTCAGTAATTTACTATATATATCACAAGACTTACGATCTGGAATCGTCTGACCATGGTGAGATGACCATCTTCCAGATCCAAATAGGTTGTCAGATTACCGTTCTCTGCCCAAGGGCTGACTATTGCCATGAACGAGCCAAAGCTGTATGTGTAGCCATACACGGACAGAATGTTGTGATGGTTCTGAGTTCACGGTGTATCCTCTGTAAAACACTTGGTGTAATTACATAAACAAACGGACTTCCATCAATGTACCCACTTTGGTCATTTTTTCCATTGCTTCCCCAAGTTGATCAGAGGCGTACACTAGCAATGATTTCACTGCAACCTACCAAATTGTCAATTTTGCACAAGCAGAAACAATATTGCACGAACCGCGATCAGTCCCCAATCCACTTGATAAGAACATTTCCATATCTCTCCAAATCCGCCATGGGTAACAGGATAGTCACCAGTCTTGGTGATAGATTTTGTGAGGTCTTGGAGCATTGCAGGGGGAACTGATGAACGGGACTGCAAGTGACTAACTATAGTCATGACGGTACATAGTAAAGATACTCACATCTGACGCAAACATCAGCAAAACCCTAACCCTATGTGCAGTGCTGCACAATGCTGCACAGCAATCACAGTGTCACAGCGAGGTCCCCCCATGTACAGTGCTGTACAGTGCTGCACACTACACAATTTCTCAATAAAACATCATTATTAGCACACCATCTTGTTATATACATGTTTATGACTACATTACACTCATTTTTACATAGAATCAATACTTGTGTGGTGCTGCAGAGCCTTTACAACAAAATCTATGTGACCTGTGACAAGCTGTGTGGCTGTGGCGCTGTACCCAAATCAGGGTTTTGCTGATGAATGGCAGCTGTAGAGCACTACATCCTTGTTGCTTGGGTTGCATAGCTTTGCTTTGCTTCTTCAGTTCTGAGAGTGCACCCAAGAGAGCCATGCTTTCTGGAATGTCTTTCACCATCAAGTGAAGAGCAGAACCAGCAAGTAGGGAGTGGGGTGATGTGATATCACATACTTGAGGGAGGCTGCAGTTCAAGGGGTTGGAAACGTAGTTGTGAATGGACAAGTAAAAGATATTCATGGGAAGAGTGCTGTCTGTAGGGATATCCATGACAGACTGTAGTTGTATCAGTGTTGTCTGCACATCTCTTCCCAAACCAGGGCCAAGAAGTGTTGAGAGTTGTGAGATGGGAAGAGGGTCTGCGAGGGTGGCAACAAGGGACAAGTGCAAGTATGCCTGTTCGGGGTCAGCACATGTGGAGAGGATGTAATCATATAACTTGTACACCTCTGTTCCTGTCAGCAGCTTGCTTGTCAGCTCAAGCATCAGCTTTAACCAATCATGAGAAACCTTGTCTTCACCATCAATGATAAATTTCATCATTGTATGCACCACAATGAAACATCTGCCCGCTAGTTTCACAAGGTCAACCTCTGATGGCTGCAGGAAATCAGGATGGCGCCATTCCAACTCCTTGAAAGAATGCTGCAAGAAAGTACAAATGTCGTTATCAACATCTGCACTGTCCAAGGAGATGATGCCACCCTCCCCAGAAATTCTCACAGGTATCTCACACACCAATGGGCACACCTCTTCATTCTGAAAGGCTTTACAGATATGAAATTCTGAATGACTTGTGAGCAGAATGTGGGTCACAGGAATATCTGGGTCACAAAGAGCCTGTGCAAGGGAAAGGATGAGATCGACAAGCTCAGGGTTGGATGTGCATTCATCAAGGGCATCAACAACAAATGACAAAGGCAGACATCTGTGCAATCTGAGTCAAAGTTTCCAGAGGGGTTGGAGAAAGAGAGCCTCCATCTGGTTGCAGAGAGGTGTGTTTGGGTTTAGGAGAGCAGGATTGTTGCAGATGGCTCTGTTCACATCCTTCCTGATGCTAGGGAAATTGCTGGCAAGCTGGTAGACAAGTGTCATGAAAAAATATGCAGCCATGCAACGTTTGGTGTGCTTGTGTGAGAAAAAGAACGTCCCCACTAGCCACTTTTCGACATTCATCTCTTCTGTCACTTTTAGACTTCTCATCCTCTCACCTACTGTGAACACAACAGCAGACTTTCCAATGCCTGCCATGCCATGTAGCCAAATGAGCTGATTCTTATCTGTATTGTTCAGGAATCATGGATGTATTTGAGGAGATCTACCTGGGTTCCTTGCAGACATTTTGGGTGGGGCTGATGTTTGTGGGAGTTATATTGAGCACCCTTGACAGCGACCTCGGATAGCTTTGCCCAAGTTCCTTGAAGGACTGTCAAAGAGGTCAGGAAGTCTGCAAGAGGTAAGAGATGGAATTACTGACATTGATTGTCACTCATTGATGAAGGTTGTGATGTGTATGATGGAATGGACCAGCTGAAAGTACTACTACGTAGTAGCTAGGTTCGAGGGTGCAGTCAGAAATGATCTGGGCAATAATTATCTGGAGGGATGACATAAGAAGATTTGAATCAAAGCTTGTAAGCTGTTACAAGACTCAAGTTGTAGAACAATCCAGAGTGCAAAGCATGATGAAGATGGGATAGACAGGGATGTTTCAATCTAATTTGTTATGGAAAGCTTGCCGGATGGTCGTGGAATGCAGTTGAAGGGCAAGTAGGTGCCGGCCGTCCAGTACTGCAGTGCTCATGCTGGAAGACACGAGGCTGCTGTGCGGCCACAGTACCAGCGTACAGTGACCACAGTACAGTCACACAGAACCACATCGGTAGTGCCTAGAGGTCAACTAGAAACCGAGAGCTCGAGAGATGTGCGCTATTGTGCGATCCCCTAGATTTCTGTAGATTGTAACAATGATTGGTTGCAGTAGTTACTACGTACTAGTGGTACTTATCGATAGACCAGAATCTTTTAGCCACTTTTGTTTATTATCGGAGCGCCAAACAGAGGCTAAGCCAATTTGCACTCCCTCTCAACATCTGCAAGGACTTCGGCCCATTTCCCCCCATTCCAAGAACTGATCCTGGCCCACTCATCATCCTCCTTCAGCACTCGTTTGTATGCAAGCAACCAACAAGCAACAATGATGTCTGCATATGAAAAGGTGTTGCCCATGATCCACTTCCCGTCAGTCTTCTGGTACCACTCGTACACGGTATTGTACCCCTTCTCTGTTAGTTTCCGGTCCGCATCACAGTTCACATCCCAGGGTAACGGGAAGTCCACCAAACGAGCTCCAATGAAGAACTTGGCGCTGGCGGGACTCAATATTTCTATGGTGCGTGGGAACATAGGCTTAAAGCCAGGTAAAATAAGGCTCATATAGGCAGAGTCGAACGCGCGTATCAGGGCTTCTGAGTTGTTTGGGAAGATGGGCTTCTCGGGATATGTCTTTTCGAGGTAGGAGGCGATTTCGAGGGAGTCGGTGATGAGGGCACCGGTGTTGGGGTCGCTGAGCACGGGGACGGTGTAGACGTCTGAGCCATCTTGGCGTTTGTTCGGCTTTGCACCGATAGCCTTCATAGCGATCGGGATGTCTGAGTATTCGACCCAGAGGGTCACGAATGGAAGATCCTTGTAGCTCAAGACGAACCTGGGGCGCAGCAGACTTTGGTCAGATACCAAAGCTTGGCATGCAGAACATGAAACACTAACCTCGGCTTTGCGGGGTTGGCTGACCAGTTATTGCCTGGTAGCTCGGAGAGGATATCATACAGGACAAGCGGCAGCATGATGAAGTACCGAGACGTGGAGTTTGAGGCGCTGCGGCCAACCTTGAAACTCTTTTTCAAGGCTGAACTTCATTCGTCAGCACCGAATCCATCTGAGCTTGATTAGCGCACGTCGATGTCCTCGAACACCGGTATAGCGCTGGTATTGATCCTTGGTGCATACTAGTCCACATCGGGTAGAGGGCGTTGTCATTGAATCTGTGAAACCATCATGAAGAAGGCTCACATGCGGTCTCAAACGCCCAGACACGACCAGTGATAGTGCTGGATCAACCCCTAACAACCCATGACACACAAGGAAGGCAGCCATTCCTTGGCCTGAACGTTGAACTCGCGCTCTGTGGCGGTAGTGGTTCAAGTTTACTCGCAATACCTGTGACAGCCATTTACATAATTATGAAACTATATTTGTCACAGATACAAGTACGGCTCGCTGCTTTTTCTACAACACTCTCGAGCACAATCTGGCTTTTCTGTGCGCACCGTTTATTTATTAACTTTGCATATTTCATTTAAACTTACTTGAAACACACTATGTCTCTTTGCCTCAGTACCAGTGAGACTTGTATGTTCACTTCAACCTTGGCGTGCCACCTCGCTGATGCAGCCGACCCCGACCTCACCCACTTCTTCGACAGGCTCGGAGTCTGACTCGTGGACCGCTTCAGTCAGCCATCTTTCTCAGTGTTTAATGTAGAATATCATCCCGGCGTCTATCATGTCGAACAGCTATCGACCGGATCCATCGAAATACATGCACAGGTGGCAGTATATACTCCCCCTCTGAGCCGAATTCCCCATATCTTTATCTCTGTCATCACCCTACAACTCATTCTACCCATTCTCGATCTCATCGTTGCATCATCATTTCGGGCAGTTCAGAGGGATCAATCCGACTTGAAGGTGGGTCACTTCCGTATCCGTTTCGTGATCCTCACACTCTACCTACAGTCATCAGCGGGAAGAATCTCCTGAGCGCATACCCACAGGCATTTACTATCCATCAATATTGACTCGAAGAGACGCTAGAGATCACCCATCAAAGTCATCTCATCCGTTGTATCTGTAGTGTGGGGTCATACCGTGACTCTATAAAGTTCATGCTGACTTAACGACGAGATTCGAGAACTGATATTAGGTTTCTAGGTCATCACATGCCTCACCTGGATTATCAGTGGGGATCAGGGTGCCCTATCAGGTTGACCGAATGGTAGGCAGTGGAGAAGTTATCGGGAAACTTCAAACGTTGTGGGATGAGCTACTCAATCATGGAGATGAGTTTTTTGGTGAGTGATTTGCTCCTCATTCATGCACATAAACTAATGTTTCGTAGTTTTGTCCTTTCCACCCGTTCGCGGTGTCCACCCTTCCCTCACCTTGAAGGTCGCCATTGTACATGCTTGTGCATCACTGCTGAACACTCATAAGAGGTTTTGGCTAAACGCAATGGTGGATTGGCACACAACTGTTGGTTGAGAACGTCGGCGACAGCTGGCGCGCATGTATACCATATTCTGTCCAGATAGCGAGCGGATCTGTGCTCCTTCGTTGCTGCACTCAAAGAATGTTGAACTTCCGGTTCGTCCCCTTAACTTAATGCCTTCGTCCAGTATTTTGATTCACATGCATGAGCAGTTTATCAATAGGCCACACCGACACTCGTCTCAATTACCAATATCTATCAATGATATATGCACTACACTAATGGGCCGAACAGTGTCTCTCAGCACATAGTACTTCGTTGGGCTACTGTAGTCACAATGACGAACAATCGTTCGAAGTTCGAACTCGATTATCACCACTCCAGGTGATACTTGTTATCCGGCCAGTCGAACCCGACCCATCTAAGTATCAATCTTTTGAATATCGTGGTAACCGTCAAACTCTCTAGGAAAATACAAAACACCGTGGTCAGTTAACTGCAGTTGCATGTATCGGATGCTGACTGTAACATAGGAATTGGATTATCCTCGGCATGTGTTTTGACGATTGCAGGGTCCTACGATTGCAATACGTGGCAGAGTAGTGGTAACCTGCTAGAATCCGAACGAATCAAAACTGATACAGTGTAGGCGTTACAATGAGCCTTGGCAAGCACTACAATTGCAATACGTGGTAGAGTACCGGTAATCAGTAAGAATCCAAGCGAATTAAACTGATACAGTGTAGGCGTCAGGATAGGCCGAGTAGGCACCATGGGAAAACATTTCGAGGTACGATCATTTGTAAAGGTGTATTTGAATTCGACGGTACAGCTATTGATGAATTCTGATGGTTTCTCACCGAACGCCATGTAAGAAATCATCAAGGCTATGCGTTGCACCTTGCACAGCGCCAATGGAGTACAAACGAACATAATTGTGGGTCACGAACATAGGTGGTCACCAATCGCAAGGCGTTTCGATCTCCGTTTTTGTCCTCTTTTCTGTGCTATATTGATCCAAAAGCAACCATTGGATCAAGATGTTCACAGATGTTCTGAATGTGTGGGAAGCTCGATCATATGTGTGTCAATAGTCATACTTAAGTGGGGTTTCCAGCGGTTCTGGTTCTTTCTGACTTGCAGGCGAGTCTAACAAGGAGATAACAGGTTGATCTTTGTTTCCGAGATGTCTTATGTTTCAGAGGTTGCAGATCTGCAGATATCCAAGGTATGCAAAGATCGCACTTTGATAATCTCGGCGTTCACCTGATGTTTGATTCAGTACGCCAATAGTAAGTGCTTGTTGATCGTCCGTGAAGCAGACAGCGACACTGACAGTGTTGTATCCTCAGTTGGCGGTCTTGCAATTCTCGTGAGTATCGAGCACACTCGTTATGTTACCAGCTCAATTGATGGCTCTTTTCGTCGTCTCAGGTATTTGATTACTGCATCACGTTTCAAGACGAGGTCAAGAACCCGATTTGTCCATGACTGTGATTTTGATCACTCCATACAGGTACATTGGACTTGGTCCAGGCCATGGGGTTTAATTCGTGTCATCTTCACCATATCTCGATATCTCCCTTTCGTAGGCTCTGGAATGACTGCATACGGTGAGTTACCCACTCGTGATCCTTATCTTTGCGTATAGTTGACACTATCTTAGCTGCACTGCGTGTCAGTGGATCGGTAAGCATACAGAGGAAGCTTCTAATGATAAGCTGATCGTCTGTATGGCACGAAGTGCCCCCCTAGTTTGGCGGAAAATAGTAAGTCATCTCGCCCAGTGGTCAGTTTTGGGTCAGCCTAACAATATGATCTTCAGTTATTCATATTTTAAGTATCATTGCTGCGGAAGGTGCGAGTTACATACATCACCGTCCTTACCAAGAACATGGTGGATCATGCCTCTTCGACAGGCCTGCTGGTTATCCGGACCTGGGCATTCTGGAAGAAGAGCAAAAAAGTACTGATTGGCTTAGTGATTTATAGCACGGTGCGTGTTCTAAGGGCTGGAGTAAGGGTATAGATCTTTAACTTTGCAATAGGCGACAGTAATCGGCGCTGTTGCTATGAACCTCCTTCCCAATCATCAGCTGATTTCATCAGGTGAATTCATTCGTATTTACACACGTGTTATTTTAATATGACTATCAGATGTATCTATGATACCCGGGCCATGCGGCTTTGAGTCGTCGAGGAATGCTGCACTGGTATATGCTATCTTGGCACTTTTCGAATGTGGTCAGTGATCATGCGGGGCGTACCATCAGACACCTGACATTCAAGTAAAACCTGGCAGTGATACTGTTCCTTACTGCATACAAGTGGTTCTACGACTACCGGGACTCAGAAATTCAGAGCTCGATCGTAACCATCCTCTACGGCGGTAGCATGCTTTACATACTGTGCATCATCGGTGCGTAGAAATATTTGGCTCCAAAGTTAACATTATTGTTGATTCGTTTTTGCAAAGCCATCACAGTGACCAATGTGATCATCGACGCAGCATTTCCGGTGCGTATACATGTCTGTCAAACTACAGTGACTTA
The DNA here is from genome assembly GCF_016647635.1 of Suillus subaureus. Taxonomy (NCBI): domain Eukaryota; kingdom Fungi; phylum Basidiomycota; class Agaricomycetes; order Boletales; family Suillaceae; genus Suillus; species Suillus subaureus. The sequence goes on from NW_024538620.1 coordinate 67,005, forward strand.
TCTTCTGTTGTTTGGCTCCAGGTTGGCTTTACAAATATGTTTGATACGTATGTCGCCGGTTGAACTGCCATTGGCTGTTAACTACGAACTCACTGCGTCTAGACTGCAACTTGTCATTCACAGCGTCCTAGCTTCGCGAATTCTATTTCACCTTCGAAGTAGTGACAGTCGTGCACATGAGACGGACATGCCATTATTGGTTTCAGCTGCCCATCATGGACAACCTTCGCAAATGCAGACGAACGAGATAAAAAGTGAAACTGGTGAAGTTTGAGGTGGGCTTGGTGGTTTGTGCTCATAATTGGACACGCTTGTGTTGATCTTTCGTTGTAACTACCTATATGAATATGTTTATGATCATGGTGACGTATGGGATCTTACTGCAGGATCCAACCCATTAAGCTGCTCGAGCCGTCTTTCGAAGTAGCTACGGCTTTTCTGATGCGGTATTTGCAACTGAACTACTTACAGGTTGACTGTAGTTCGAATTAGGCTACCTTTAGAATATGCTCACATGAAAACGAAGTTGCACATCTAAAGTTCATATCCTTTTCATCAGAAATTTTTCATACTATACATCATCGGCAAAATCATGCGTTCTAGAGAACTCGGCCTAAGATCATTGCCAGTGACTGCCCAGTTGTGTGATTAGACTATCAATGATCAAACAGATCTGTCATGACGCCGTAAAACCAAAGGAATCGATTGCTTACTTTCTAGGGCCGCGAATATACAGGAGGAACAATTGTGTTATTTTCCGAGTATTGGGTTAACCACGAAAGCCACTTAGTAGTTGCTAAACGCGAAAATCTGCCGAGCGCGGGACTCCGAGGGAGGTTTCCAATCCTCAGGAGGTTCTGGGAGCTGCATCTCGACACTACCTGACTCCGTGTTGGACATGGTCGGAGGTTGCTGTTGTTATGCTTTAGTATTTGTCTAGACGGAGAACATTCGTGAGAGACGGCCGGCGTCTAAGCAAAGGGCAAGCTCTACATAACATTAATTTCTGCCCCACAAATTTGGGCGCAAGAGTGCCAAAAATGTATGACGCGGTATGAGGCGAGAAGCAATGTGGCCGTCAAATGTACTGCAGTACCCTGCGACATACTTTGAGTGACTCTTTGAAGGCACCATGAACTTGAAGTATTGAATCAGTCGGTCTTGTATTGTGCTATTAGCATACATCTTCTGTCGAACAATCCAAGCAGTGTAAATCGTTCAATGATATAGCACTGAGCGAGAACCGACGTTGAACATCCTGTGTAAGAAATCAGCATCGACAACCTGCCAAAATAACAACTTACTCTAGAACATTGACATTAGTAGCGTTGAGTCCCAAAATGAACTTCCCCACACTTATTGCAATGCGAGTGATCGCTTCAAACTGGAGATTTCAAGTTTGAAGCGATCGCTCGCGGAAAATTCGAAATGGAGTTGCACAGACATATTGAAGGGTGCGATGACGCGATCCAAGTCTTTTTCCCATCCGACGATCTGATTGCGATCAGTTGTGACAGAGAAGAGCCCCTGCCAAAATCTTTGCACCATCTTTGAGGCTGCTCCGCTAATCATGCGATTAACTGATCTGTTTGGTGTCATCAGTTTCTGGCATCGGTGAAATCAAAGTGGCTCAGTACTCACGTGTTAAGCTCAGACAATGCATCCCCGAAGATCTTTGCAGATCGGCACCGGTAGCATCCTTAGTTGCTCTTTGAAAAACTTCCATGATAGTTTCGCATGTCCTGACTATGGCCAGGAAATCGGACTTGTTCTTAATCACTCGCTTCACAGACCGAGGATTTCTTCACAAAAATATCGAGAATCATGTCGAAGCACCTGTGCAATCGTCAAGATGTTGGCAACTGTTTCGAGGATGCTTTTCACTAGGTCGATAGTATGAGGTCTCTTGTAACGCTGATGACCGCTATAGCCTGAGTAACGCCTAGCAGATGGTTCACCTTGTCATCCTGTGACTTAGGAGCGGGTTGTCTTGAGCACTTTTATGATACTAGATCAGCAATACGATGATGAAACCTAGATACGTGGTTTCTCACCTTTGATTCGATTTGTTGGACCCTCCCACGTTCAATTTTTGGATGGCATTTCCTGGCTTTGTATGGTGGATCAAATTGCAATGGGTTTCAGCCACTCTAGGAGCGTCAGAGTCTGCATTAACATGACTAGGCTACTGGGGCGTCTACCAGAGTGAATTCATTTCAATTTTCAACCAACTCGAGGCACAATCGTCACATCATGTGATGCCACTGGACCGCATGTCACACCGCGTTGTCACGGCCTAGATCTTGAACATGGCAGTGGTGAGTCTGAAGACTCTAAATTAATATTGAGTCACCACTGACTCACTGGTACTAGCACGCCTTTTTGTTGATGCACTCGTTCAAGCTGTGCGCCGACACGATTAATCGAAGCCCGGTTGAGTACCGTCGCCTGTAGATCCCCGACTCGGAGTTCCTCTGACTCCCGCCCTACTCTCTCCCCTCTCGCAGCTCGTACGCTAAAGAAGACCTTGCTGTCCTCGTGGATTACGCTGCTGCATCGGCCGTTGCTACATTCACCTATTAGCCGGTATATAATAAAAGCTAGTGTTTCTCCCCCTGTAGCCCTCCAACTTATAACAGAAAGTCCTTCCCGCCCTGCTTGCCTAGGTAAAAGGTGCCGCCAAACTCCAGAGTGTTGCACTCCGGATACCATATCCTGGCGACAACACACTCAGCTTACCTTGCTACCAACTGCCCTGTCTATGTGATGGATCAGAATAGTCAAGCGGGCAATCTACAGGTAGCTCTGTAACGCTATTAGATCTCTTTAACCTCACCCACACGCAATCAATGTCGGCGATCCTTTTTCACACGACGCGTACCAAGGGCTACCCATGTCCAAGACTTCGATTTAATGTTCGCAGTCGATCGTCTTCTATAACGATGACTTCGGCATCCAACCAGCAGATGATGTGGAGGTTATGAAGTCCAAATTTCGGCGAGGCTGGCTGTGTTCTTAATTTATAATATTATCTCTAAGTCTTGTTTACACACGCGCCATACTTAGCTCATGATTTTCCTCGACTTACACACTAGAATTACTAGCGCTATCATCGATGAACGCAGGGCGAGTATGGATGCATTCTTGTAGAAAAGTGTTGCCCTACTCCTCAACGAACTAAACAACATTTCAGAGATACACCAACCCGAAGTAGGAGTATACTGCACTCGCACTCCTTAAATAATACCAATATATCGACTTGCGCTGGCGAGGCGCGAATAACGCAGCATCAGGGTTGAAGCTTGAAGTCTGCAAAAGAAAATATTAAGCCGGCCCCCCTTGAACACGAACCGACATTTACGGTTGGTGCCGTCAAGGTAACTTAGAGGCTTCTGACCAGATGCACTGTGGATGGGGTATGCACTCAGCTAACGCTATTTGTGACCAATTTGGTCTCTTAGTGACCGCACTCGTGAGTGATAACCCCAAGGCAAGTCGCAAAACAACCCGTCCAGAAGGTGTACACCGCCCGGAGAGATAGACATGCAGCAGTTTAGAGCAAAGGATGAGCGAAGGAAATGTGTTTGAGGAGCCGAAGGTGTATTGATAAGTTGCTGATTTGTAGAGGCCCGGGATGACTACCAGGTTGTTACAAACTAAACATCGTGAAACGCTTCAGATCCAGCTACAGCAACCTACGTGCATAGTGGCGACCATAAAGTGAGCGCTGAAAAAAAACTGTGTTTGCCCTCAGAGCGCATCTAATTTAAGACAGACTTATGAGATGGCGCTTAAGAGGTCAGGCATAATAGACATTCTGTTTCACGGTCGTGATGCCATTCTCTGATGACTGGGGTCGTTGTTGCAGACTCCTATTTGACTCTTATTTAATCCAGGCGTCTATGTGGAACAGAAGGGACAAAGGAAAGCAGGCAAAGACACCATCCTTCGCTCACAACAATGAGCATTATCGCGTTCGACACATTGCACGAGTCTCGCGACAAGGAACCAATATTGATGGTGTACTGAAAGATACAACGAAAGAGAAACAAGTGGAAGGTAAATAAAAGCAAAGGTGAAGTAGTGGTCCAAATGCTGCAACACTAACTGTATCAGTGGCCGTTGGTGTGTGGTGGAGATACACAGCAGAGAAACAGCACGATTTGAGCCCGCCATGTGATGGGTAGTGGTTGTGCGGCTGCTGTACCCAGAGCGGGAAGTGTCGCGGATGTCAAAGCACTGGCAGGTTGAGTGTGCGACGACGATGCTTTGGCTTGGCTGTGCGATTGAGTTTGTTGTTCATACGCTCGTTTTGCCTTCTTGAATTGTGGCCCCCGAGCAACAACCAAAGCCTGAACAGACATAATTAAACCACAGCAATTGTAAATGCACCGAGGAGACATACCTGCTTGTCCCGCACTGCAGCCACTTCGACAACAGGAGGACGGCCTGGGCGTTGCGTGAGACTGAGTTCCTCATTGGTGTAGGTTCGAGAGCGGAAGACTGGGGACAACCAGCTTATGAGTGCATCTGGACGTGAACTCGAAGGCGTTGTGGGTTGAGCTTCAGCTTGTTCATCAGTGCCGAGTCGAGGTCGGGGGAAAAGCGAGGAAAGACGAGCCAGAAGCACACGTGGATCTACCCTCGAAGGCGTGGAGGGTTGTTGAAGTTCGTTTGGTACAATATTTTCAGGTGGAGAGCGGTGAATGAGTGATGATAGGCGAGCGAGGAGTGCGTGTGGACTGGAGCCCCGAAAGCCTTGAGGGTTGCGGAAGTTCAGTTGTTTCACCACCATGAGGTCGAAAGCGGTGGAGGAGTAATGAAAAGTGTGCGAGGAGTGCATTTACAGAGGAATGAGGGTGTGCACCACCCACTGGGGGGGACTGAGAGGACAAAGGTCTAGATGAGAACTAAACAAGAAAAATACTGATCACGCACATCAGCATCGACTTCCATGCCGGCAAAAAACGTTGGTGAGAGCTCATCAACACCATTGAACTCGCCGGGACATCGTGTAGCATCAGCCTGGGATGTTACTGTTATAATGAATGAGAAGGATTGGAAACACAACACGCACTTCCAAAAATGACTTGTCATCGAGCGAAGAGCGGGGTGTGTGGTGTATTCCTGAATCATCAATGGGAAGTAGGAGGCCTTCAGGGCTAGCTTTTGTGAGGATGGCGTGAACGTCCCAGGTGTACACGTTATTGTTTCCGCAAGCAGTGACTAGCACCTTTCCATCAGGGGAAAGGGCTACGGAGCGCAAATCCTTTTCGTGCTGGAGGGGTGGTCCGACTAGTACTGGGAGGTTGGCATGGAGGTTCCATAGACGCGCCGTTTTATCCAATGATACACTTGCAAGGAGGTTGTTCTGAGATAAGGAGATGGCGGAGACTTGGCGCGTGTGACCTTCCAGGATGGCGATCTCCTGCCAAGTGGCAGTGTCAAATATCCTAATCGGGCCATATGAGCCGGAGATAATAAGTTTCTTCCCGTCCGACGTCCAGGCCAAGCTGCGAACTATATCATAATCATGGTGTTGGAGTGTTTCGAGAAGCTCGCCCGTTTTCGCATCCCAGATTTTTACAGCGTCCTCTTCGTCTCCGCCCGTCGCCAGTTTTGATGAGTTAGGTGAGTACATCATCGCATTCACGCAGCCATGCCCAGTTTTGATTGTCAGGATAGTTTTCCCCCTCTTGACATCCCAGACTCTTGCTGTCCCATCCCAGGATCCACTCACTACTCGCTTACCATCTGCACTCCAACACATTGCGCACACAACGTCGCTGTGTCCTATCCATTTGGCAATGACCTTCTCGTCTCGACACTCCACAACCTCACTTTCTCATCATCGCCTCCGCTTGCAATCGTCTTTCCATCTGGAGACAATGCCATGGACCACACTGCGTCATTCCCGTCCCGCCAGTCCTCGCCTATCTGTGCGCCGCTCTCCAGGTCCCATAGTCGGAGTGAGCCATCCACTGAACATGTAATGATGTGTTGTTCGCCAGGCACGTGCACAACACCGCGGACTTCACTGGTATGACCTCGCATCGTCTGGCGTTGCGTGATCGCTGGCATCTTACTGGTGGATGAAGACATCGTCCGCGCTTAGAGGCTCAACTGCAGCAGATCATGTATACAAGAGAAGTCTGCCAGGATCTTGGAATTGGACCAGGTTATTCGGCAACGATAATGATTGCTGGTGAGTCTAGGGGCCTATCCCCTTTCAATTTGATGCTCATTAGAACTAGATAAGCTATTGTTTATGAAACAATGTGCTTACAGGATTCGAACCTCATACAAGATAGCGTATACAGGTTCTGTGAAAATCGAGGGCGCGCAAGATATATCAAAAGTCGCTAGTAGCAAGTCGTCAGCCTCGACCGGCAGAAGAGCCTAGAGTATCACTCACGGGAAGCACCGTTCGGACGAGCCTAGTGCACAATCACCAGCGATTAATGAGTGTCTGGTTGGGAGTTGAGGGCAATCGTTCGTTCATGCTGTTTTCAATGTGTATTCCATGCATTATCCTCGTGTTCAGAATTCACAGCTCCATTGCTGTGGAGACGAAGCGCTCAGATCTGCGACCGGTGCTATATGCTGTGCACCTTCCTATACGTAAGGACTACGTTGATACTTTTGACAAATGTGCGACAGCGTCTTGCGCTCCCTCTCCACTCCGCACGTGTTTTCCAATTCACATTCAAATCCAATCCCGTCAACTTTTCACGGTGTATACAGGCAGTGCAGCATGTCAACAGTTTTAGAACCCAGGATGGAGTTGTCGTTCACCAAAGATGTCATGATGAGTGTCAATACTTTGCAAATACAGATACACTTCCTCACCACCTCAGGATGAAGTCACTTTACCTCGTGCGCAAGTAGACAGTCCGCTGTATAACATGAATAGAGGGATAACGCATCCAGTTATCTAACCCTGAAACACGACAGAACGGGGACCTCATGGTCAGAGACAGAAGAACTTGGCGTTATGACTTGGGGAAATTGCGAGGCGAAATGCCAAAGTATTACGGGGAGAGGTTCTGGCCTTTGTACAGCTGGCGATAGCTCGATCCCCTCTAGCAATATCTGGGAAGGTGGTCAAGGGTAATTTCATTGACACACGACATGACAACTCTTCAAAGCTTCATATATGAGATCACTTCACAGATTCATCAGGCCCCATTGGCTAACCAGTATGTTTGCCATGCAGATCATTTTCACCCACCACACGAGGCGGCGAGTGAGTCAAGGGTTAGACGTCAGACGTCGGAGGCACGCATTCAACTCGTTTCGTGCGCCAAGGCTGGTGCAACGGGGACCTACATGAACGTCTCCAGGCGACAAACTGTGAACATACTATCCAAAAAGCCGAAGGTAGGCAGCTTCGTATTGAAGTGCTACCCCTTTATATTTGATCTGCCTAACATAGCATGACCCAAATACCAAGCAACCCTATTCTAACATCGAGGCACAGGTTGACAATATAAACCAACTGCTGGGCGTTACTATAACAGCCATCGACATTACAAAGACCTCCTACTCATCGATCTGGTGAAAGGTATCCTCAGGACGGTCGCAAACATCTTTATCACTGCGCAGGTGCCCCCATCAACATCTTTCTGTGGCTTGACCAATCACAATTTTTATCGATACCTCGGTTACAGACCCATCGTCATGTCTCTACAGCTGATAAGCCACTCGCCTCCACCACTATAGACTTTCTCCGGCTCGATGAGGAATGATGCATTCAGTATCTCTAAGGACTATCGACAAGGTATCATGAGGTCTTCTTGAGCCCGATCAGAGGACAGAACGTGAAATCATCTTATTTCGCCTCCCTCGTCTGCTCAATGTTCGACTTTGGCACATAAAACAATAACAGCGTCAAAGCTTGCCACTACTGATCAACATCAGATCAACTCAAACTGGTGGACGAGTATCGACTCTCACCTCACCTCCGAGAGTGCGAATCCGCAAGACAGGTCTAGCATGTTGCGGTATCGATGCGGTAGTATGCAGTAATCTTCTAACATTGGTGAATCCCAATACACTCTGCTCCACACCAGACGGGACACCCTGAACCTGCGCCATCAGCTGAATTTAGAGAAAGTTAAGGGTAACTACCTCGATATTCGGAGTCGATGAAGCACGTGGCTGAGGCTGTGGGGACATGATTACCTCGTTGTAAGTTAGCATGCAACGCCAAATAAAGGCCTATGGAAATTGTTACGTGCAATGTATGGATGAAAATGTCTGTCAGAAATCTCCGTTCTTCTACATCCAGCTATAATACCTATTTCCAGTGCCCTGATGTCCATCGTGATATCGACGGAAACCATGTCCTTGACTTGTACGATGATATTGTTATTCGAAGCAATCCTCTTGTGCTCCTCGCCCGCCGCTGTGCTAGAAAAGTGCGTCACAAAGCTACCCTAGACAATCAAATAATATATGTCGTCAAAATGAGGAGAACTAGATATCGAGTATGTCGAATTGGAAGATTGGCATGTGGGGAGGAACGAGGCAGGTCAATGTGGGGCATTATGGTCCTGCTATATTGTGCTTGCATGAGGGAATGTCGAAGGAAGAGGGATAAGGCGCATGAGAGAATGGGTGACGTGGACAGGAAGCCAAGTTGATAAACGAACCTCGAAGTTAGATCGCACGCAGATCGATCTGTAAAACTGTTATATCTTGTCATTCCAAACACCAGAGTCACTAGCGCTACCATCAGTGAATGCAGGGCGAATGCGAACACATCCTTCTAGAAAATATTGCTCTTCTTCTCAATGAACCAAACGACGCCCCAGAAATACACCGAACCGAAGTAAGAATATACTGACCTTGCACTCCTTACACTGATACCAATATATCGTCTTGTGCTGGCAACGCGCGAATAACGCAGGCATCAGTGTTGAAGTCTGCAAAACAGAACATTAAGCTAACTTCTTTTGAACACGAGCCGACACTTACAGTTGGTGCCGTCAAGGTAAGGCTTCTGACCAGATTGCATTGCGGATGGTGTATGGACCCAGCAAACACTGCTCCTGATCAACTTAGACTTAGAAAATGCTTGGTGATCGCGGCGTGAGTGATAACCTAAAGGCCAGTCGCTTAAGCAGACCCGTCCAGAACCTGAAGGTGTACAGCCCAGAGATAAAACGCGTGGGATAGCCTGAGAGCAAAGGATGTGGGAGGGAAACGTGTTCGGCGTGATGAAGGTGTTTAGATAAGTTGCGGATTTGTAGAGGCCCTTGATGACCACCAGTCATACACACTAATCATTGTAAAACGTGTCAGAGCTAGCGACCTTGAGAGTTTAACAACCTACCTGTATAATGACGACCGCAGCACTGAACATTTGAAGTAGTGAGCCCTGAAGAAAACCAGCGTCAGCCTCCGGAATGCATCTGAAGATCTGTTCAACTTACGAGATGGCGCTCAACAAGCCCTTGATCACGAGGTCCGGTATAACAGAGACATTCTGTTTGACAGTCGTGATACCATTGTCTGATGACTGGGGTCGTTGTAGCAAACTCATGGTTAATCTAGGCCTCTATGTGGAAAAGAAGGGGAAAAGAGACAAAGGAAAACACGCGAAGCACACCATCCGTCGCTCACAACAAATAGCATTATCGCGTTCGACAATTGCACAAGTCTCGCGACAAGGAAACAAGATCGATAGATGTAACGAAAGAGATACAAGTGCAAAATCAATAAAAGCAAAGCTGAAATAGTGGTCCAAATGCACTGTATTAGTGGCCGTTGGCGTGTGGTGGAGATGCGCAGCAAAGAAACAGCACGATCCGAGTCCACCATGGAATGGGTGACTGTGTGGCTGCTGTGGTAGTACTAGTATCTGGAGCAGGAGGGATCGTGGATGTCGAAGCATCGGCAGGCTGAGTGTGCGATGACGACGCCTGGGCTTGGCCGTGCGATTGAATTTGCTGCTCATATGCTCGTTTTGCCTTTTTGTATTGTGGCCCCCGAGCGACCACCAAAGCCTGAACAGAAATAATTAAACCACGGTGATTGTAAACGCACCAAGGAGAGACGTACTTGCTTGTCTCGCACTGCAGCAACTTCGACTACAGGAGGACAGCTTGGGCGTTGAGTGAATTTGATTTCTTCGTTAATGTGAGGTTGAGAGCGGAAGAGTGAGGACAGTTGGCTGATGAGTGCATCTGGACTGTGAACCCGAAGACATTGTGGGATGGGGTTCGGCTTCTTCGTCGGTGCTGAGTCGATATCGGGGAAAAAGTGAAGAAAGGCGAGCTAGGAGCACATGTGGGTCCAACCGCGAAGGCATGGAGGGTTGCTGAAGTTCGTCTGGTGCATCATTTTCAGGTGGAGAGCGGCGCTTGAATAACGACAGGCGAGCGAGGAGTGCATGTGGATGAAATGAAAGCCTTGAAGGTTGCGGAAGTTCGGTCGCTTCATCATTGTTGTGTCGAAAGCGGCGGAGGGGCGAGGAAAGGCGAGTGAGGAGTGCAATTATAGAGGAATGAGGGTGTGCACTACCCATCGGAGAGGACTGAGATCACAGAGGTCTAAATAAGAGCTATATAATAGAAATACTGATTACGCACATCGAAATCGGCTTCCATGCCATCGAAAAATGTTGGTGAAAGGTCGTCGAGACCGCCCCACTGGCCAGGACATCGTGTAGCATCAGCCTGGAATATTATTGTTATAATGAATATTGAGAAGGATTGCGAAAAAGGCACGTACTTCCAAAAATGACTTGTCACTGAGCGATGAATCATCTTGAGGTGCCTTCTGTTCGAGTCTGTCTTTTGGCGCCTAATAGCAGCCATTGTCAGTGAGAGAAAGTGGGTGATATGTCGACACTCACAATATTGGTACCAATGGGAAGTAGGTCTTCAAAACCAGCTTCTTTAAGGATGGCGTGAACGTCCCATGCATACGCGATTTTGTTTTCGCAACCAGTGACTAACACCTTTCCATCAGGGGAAAGGGCTGCGGAACGCAAAACTCTTTGGTGCTGGAGAGGCAGTCCGACTTGGAGGTTGGTGTCGAGATTCCATAGACACGCTGTTTTATCGATTGATGTACTTGCAAGGAGGCGGTTGTTCAGAGACAAGGAGATGGCCGTGACACGGTCCGTGTGGCCTCAAAGAACGGCGATCTGCTGCTAAGTGGCAGTGTCGAATATCCTAATCGAGTCATTTGAACCGGAGATAAGCTTCTGTCCGTCCGACGTCCATGCCAAGCTGAAAACTCTTCTATTGTGTTCGAGTGTGTTGAGGAGCTCGCCCGTCTCTGCATCCCAGATTTTTACAGTATGCTCATATTCTCCACCCGTCGCAAGCTTTGATGAGTCGGGTGAGTACATCACAGCGTTCACCCAGCCATGGCCTGTTTCGATTGTCAGGATGTTTTTGCCGCTGTCGACATCCCAGACTCTTGCTGTACCGTCCCAGGATCCACTCGCTACTCGCTCACCATCTACACTCCAGCACAATGCGCACACAACATCGGTGTGTCCTGTCCAATTGGCAATGACCTTCCGAGTCTCGACATCCCACAACCTCAGATTGTAATCGTCGCCTCCGCTTCCGCTGGCACTTATCTTTCCATTTGGAGACAGTGCCATGGACCACATTTCATTATCCCCATCTCGCCAGTCCTCGCCTATCTGTGCGCCGCTCTTTAGGTTCCATAGTCGGAGTGAGCCGTCCAATGAACATGTGATGATGCGTTTTCCGTCAGGCAAGTGCACAACACCATATACCCAGTTGGCATGACCTCGCATTGTCTGGCGTGGCGTGATCGCTAGCATCTTACTGTCCGGGGAAACCATGGTCGGGGCTCGAGGTCTCAACTATGGCGGGTCGTGGACTGCATATAAGGGAAGTCTGCCAGGATCTTTGAAGCAAACTGGATTATCCGACAGTGGCAATGATTGCTGGTGAGTTCGGGGGCCTATCTCCTTTCAATTTGATGCATGTCAGCACTACACAAGCCATGGCTTACGAGACAACGTACTTACAGAATTCAATCCTCACCTACAAGACGGCGCATGCAGGTGCTGCGAAATTCGAGAATGCGCAAGAGATCCTTATGGGTCTCAGAAGTCCCTGGTAGCAGATCGTCAGCCTAGAGTATCACCCACGGGAAGCGCTGTTCAGACGAGCCTAGTGCGCAATCACTAGTGATCAATGAGTGTCTGGTTGGGAATTGAGGGTAGTCGTTCGTTCATGCTGTTTTAAGGTTTGTCATATGCGTGTTTGCTTCACAGCTTCATTGCTGTGTAGACGAAGCACTCAGGTCTGCGACCAGTGCTACGTGCTGTGTATCTTCCCATACGTAAGGACTACATTGATGGCTATAACAATCATTAGCGTCACGCGCCCCCTCTTTCCTCCACACGTTTCTTCTAGCCTATTTTTGAACTCAATGTCATTAACATGTCAAAATGTATACAGGCTGTGCGGATGCTAACCGTATTAGTACCTATGATGGAATTGTCGTTCACCAAGGATGCGTGGTGAGTGATAATACCCCGCAAATACATTTATTCGCCGCCTCAGGACAAAGTCACTTTCCTTCATGCGAAAGTCGACAGTCTGCTGTATTACATGAATAGATGGACAACACATCCAGTTATCCAACCCTGAAACACGACAGAACGGGAGATCCTTCTCAACCACCACACAAGGCGAAGAATGACTCGAGGGTCAGTTGCCGGAGGCGCGCGTCAAACTTGTTTCGTGGGCTGGACCTACTACAAGGACGTCCCCAGGTGACAAACTGTGAACATGCTATTCAAAAGGCAGCTTCATATCTAAGTGCAACTCCCTGTATGTAATTTGGTTTGCCTAACATCGGATAACACCAAGGGGATGCAGGTCGTCGATAATGTAAACCACCTGCTGGGCATAACCATAATGACCATCCACATTACGAAGGACCTCGTACTCATCAATCTGGTGAAAGGTATTCTCGGACTGGTTGCAAACATCCCCATCAATGACTGCGCAGGCGCGCCGGTGCGACCTCCCGAAAGGTTCGCGAAGGCATCCTCAGATCCACACAACCAGTGATCGAGAATTATTCTGATTCCTCGGCGATAGTCAAAAAATGCGAGACTATCAGGGAAGTCCTTAAAAGAGCAACCAAGGATGATGATCTCCGAGGATATTTGGGGCATGCTTTATCCCAGCTCAACTAATGAGCTGAACCAATATAATTGTCGTTTATAACACCGCGCAGAACAGTAAATCACATCGATAGCGAAGTAATGAACGAGGTTTGTGGCAGAGGTTATTCTATGTCACGATTAATTGCAACTGAATTGCTGGGTGGAATAAAGACTTAGACTGCATGATCTTCCTCTTCAATGTACGTCTCTAGAATCAACCTGAACTTCTGCTATTGGGTGGTGTCTTAAGCCTGAAGCGATAGTTGGCACAGCGCTCAGGCTCGTAGAGAAGCTGGCTTTGGGACTCGAGAGCATGAACCTGAATGTCCCAATATCTCAAAGTAAGCTGTCATTTCGCCGAGTGATCTGTGTTCTCTGATTGCAGTCAAGTATTACCCACCAGTATCTCCACCACGTCCTTCCATGTCTCATATGACCGATAGAATCTCGTTGCAGCGTTGACGAGCCTCACTGTGAATCATGAACATATAGTGCTGATCGGTCCGGGAGGCATGATCAAGTTCTCTATCCCAAAAGAAACGGTTGCCACGGAGGAATTTGCTGATGGGCGCTTCTTTGTGACCTACAATGGTTTGATCCTCCGACCATCACCTTTGAAGCTTTTACGACTCCTTTTGCGGGTAGCTTTGGCATCAGATCTGACGATAAGTCACAAATTCGTTCATGCAGGGATGCTCTTATGCGGTGACATGAACCATCGTCACCCCATTAAGAATGAGAACGACGTATATCATCGCCAGAGTCAATTTCCTAGTCTGAACATTTGTCCTACTTCGTAGCAGCAAAAAATCTCACACCTTCACCATCAGCAACGCCGATGATCTGCGCCTGGTTAGACTGTGTAAGGACGGTGATAGCCCGCCGCAATAATGGTATAGGAATGCCAGAGAGAGGTGACGGAACGGGAGGGTCTGAAATCTCATAAAACGTGAGGATCGTGTTGAGCTGACCAGTTGCTGTTGCCTAAACCCGTAGGACAAGACACCCTGAGTTTACTTTCAGTAGAAACTTGACTGCGTACCCATGAATGTAGGACATCAGCCCATTCTTCTGGAAGACGCCAATAAAGTAAAACTGCCGAGTCTGCTTGGACGGCTCATACATTGCGACGTTCTTCATGACCATCGCAGCCGTTAAAGACGAGAGATACGGTGGTGTAATTCGACCTACAACACCAATGACACGTCAAGGCTTCGCAAAATACGAATTGAAAGCAAACGCACGGTTTATCCTCTCATTGCGGAGAATCTCATCCCAACCGCCACCAGGAACCTCCGCGTCCTCGACCCGAAGAGCAAACAGTTGTCTATGCCGTGCATATGTCAAGATGAGGCGGATCCATTGCTCGGTGAGGTGAGCTTGGGTGTTTGGGTTTGGTTGCTCACTGGCTAGCAAGTGGAATTAGTTAGTGTTTAAGTTAGGAATCCGAATGCGTACGTGAAAAAGGGAGGTGCTGCGTGGATCGATGGCAACAGAAATCCTTGATGAGTAAGTGAGTTTGTCGGTTATAACAGTGCACAGTGGGTGAAGGTATTACCTGAGGGTGTAGTGTGGGCGGTAAGAGCCATCAAAACGAGCCGTCATCGCCACAAGCTAAGTTGCTTAATACTATACAACTTTGCAAATCTCGCTCGGACAGCCTATGATCAGTAAGTACGCAGCCTTTGAATCTCTGCTCACTCCGTGCATGTTAGTCGATCCTGTTTTTTTTGCTCATTAATGAGCCGCAGCTTTCAGGCTCCAATCTTTCTACAATGACTTCTACTGGATAACTTCCAAGCTGACTCGACCTCCCTGTCAAGTCAGCCTCTTGGTGAGTTTCGTAGATCGTATTGCCTCATCTGATCTTCAACCATGGGTAGCATTCTACGCAGAAGCTTTGTATCGTATCATTTAGGAACGACTGTCTTCTATTTGGTCTGCTTACGGGACTTGGGACTACGTATTGCTAACATTGGTCCCATATTATTAGCTCAAGCTCTCAGGCCGAACCAGGAACTGCCACGTCAGTTGTTCTAGTGAGCTGTGGAACAAGTGCGGACCCGGGACGACGCATTTAGGACAAGTTACGACTCATGACTTGCGACTCACACAGCGACTGCGGAAGCGCTACCCACGGTCAGCCTGCGACTATAAGAACCCACCCTCTGGTGATTCACTTCCCTTCCCATACAATCACGAACACTTCATAAACTTTTCTTAACAGTAATCATGAGCAACCCTTCACGAGGCAGAGGCGGTACCCAAGGTGGCTACCCTGGTGGCCCTCGAGGGAGTGCTGGTGGATTCAGTGGAGGAAGAGGCTCTGGTACGAGGGGCGGATATGGCGGTGGTTCCAGAGGGGGAGTACCAGGAGATTTGATCTTCCGGGGCCCTGCATCTGTAGACCAACGTCTCGCTACCTTGGATCAGTTAGTCTCTTCCTTCAACAAACTCACCTTCAACCCTAAGCGCCCTCACCGGCCTGGTTTTGGTACCCTTGGCCGTTCAATCACATTGCGTGCCAATTTCTTTCCTGTCAAGCTTTCCAAAGGACCCTATTTATGATTACCATCTCGAGATTACGCCGTCCACAGATATTAAGCGCATTCGTGCACGTCTTTTTGAGCTTCTGGAACAAAGTGATCAAGAAGGCTGGCAACAGTTTGTGCCGTTCATCGCTCACGACAGCAGCCAGAGGCTTGTATCGAAGATGAGGTTGCCTCAGCCCCTTGACGTGCAAGTCCAGTATTACGAGGATGGAGAAGCCGGTCCCAATACCAGATTCAAGACGTATACATTCGCAATTATCCACACAGCTGACTTGGATGTCACACAGCTCACCAAGTAAGTTGTGGAAAGCCTCATTTGTTCTCCCGTTAATTCATGGTGTGTAGGTATCTCAGCGGCAATATCGAGTCGCGAGACTACGACGTCCAGCCACTGGTATCTGCTGTGAACCTCGTACTTCAAACACATGCAGCGCGAACCGGTGTTCGTGTGGGCAAGAATCGCTACTTCTTCCCCTCGCAAGAGCGTTTTGAGCTTGCGCTTGGCATAGACGCCGCGAAAGGCTTCTTCACGTCCGCCAGACCTGCATATAATGAGCTCATGGTAAACGTCGGTGTCTGTATGACTGCCTTCTACAAGCCGGGCAACCTTGCCGAGGCCATCATGGCGTTCCAGCGGTCGTCCTGACGGCGCCATGCTGCAGCGGTTTACCCAGAAGCTCAAGGTGACCACTGGACATCTAGGGTACAAGCAAAAGAAACCGATCAAGAAGATCATGCCAACGAGTGCTAGGCGGACTTTTTTCCATTGCGAAGAATATCATGGCAAGATATCCGTTGAAGAGTATTTCAAGAAAAGTCCGTCTCCTTTATCACATTCTTTGTTCACTCGTTAATTTTTTAGCAGAGCATCCCCACATTACGCTGAGGCATGCAGACGACCTTCCAGTCATTGACATCTCAGGTCCGAATTCGAAATTCTCCATATACGTACCAGCCGAACTATGCGAAATCGAACCCGGGCAACCGTTCCGAGGACGTCTCAATGAGAAAGAAACTTCGAACATGATTCGGTTCGCCTGCAATCCGCCAAAAGTCAATGCAGATGCCATCATTGAACGCGGTCTCCCCACTCTTGGGTTTACTCCCGAGACGCTGAGCAGTCCTCTGAGCAGCTTCGGCATCGCAGTGGATAACAACATGGCGGTCGTCCCTGGACGTGAACTTCCACCGCCCCGTCTTAGCTATGGAGCAGGAGGGAGGCCGCTTAACGTCAGCAATGGCAGTTGGAACATTGTTGACGTCAAGTTTCATAACGGCGGGGCCATCAAGAGCTGGTGGGTGTTTGTCGTTAGAGAGAAAGATGGACGAAGTGTGTTCAGCGGGGCCGACGACCCGATTCTGACTGATCTTTGGAGGAGCTTTGGCGACAAATGCCTCAATAGCGGTATCTCACTGAAATCACAACCTGTCAAGCTTGCCCAGTCACTCATCCCTCGCGCCGATGATCCTAACAGGCAGCAGGCGCTAGACTCGATTCGTCAGAAGATTAAAGAGAACATTTCCCAGAGAGGAAAACCATCATTCATCCTCGTCCTCCTCTCTCGCCGGGATAACTACATATATCCGGGCATCAAACGGATTTGCGACGTCGAGGTTGGCGTCCACACCATACATATGCTTACAGATAAGGTGGTAGGAAAGGACGCCAATAAACAAGATCAATACTTCTCGAATGTCGCTCTCAAGTTGAACACGAAACTCGGAGGTATCAATCATGTGTTAGATCCGGACAGCTTGAAATGGTTGACGAAGGCTAAAACGATGGTTGTGGGCATGGACGTTACGCACCCCGGCCCTGGCAGTATTGAAGGCACACCATCGATTGCCGCTGTTGTTGCGAGCGTTGATAGTTCTTTCGTCCAATTCCCAGCAAGTCTCAGGTGTCAGGAAACCAAGAAAGAGGTAGGCTATGTCTCGATGTTATCGCCGTAACTCTCATCCTTCTTTGTAGATGATCACGGATCTGACTTCTATGATGATTGACCGGCTCATATTCTACGCGGAGAAGAACCAAACCCTACCGGATCGAGTCTTTGTTTACAGGGACGGTGTGTCTGAAGTGAGATAGGTTTTCTTACGATCTCGAAGCCGCTTGCTAATATCAACCCGACAGGGTCAATTCAATACAGTGTTAGAGGAAGAGCTTCCTAAAATCCTGGAGGCATTTAAGAGGGTCCCGCAGAGGAAGCCGTATCGTCCTTTGTTGACGATTATCATTTGTGGAAAGCGACACCATGCTAAGTTTTGGCCGACTGACTCTCAGTTCGCGGACCGGAACGGTAATACTCGTCCAGGAACCGTTGTCGACAGAGGCATCACTGCAGTGTACGGCCGTTCTCTTTGACCACAAGTTGATTGTTCTTATATTTGATACCCTAGGTTCGACTTCGATTTCTACCTTCAAGCTCACGCTGGCTTGCAAGGCCACGTGAAGGCAACACACTACACTGTGGTATATGACGAGAACCGCCTCGGCGCAGATGAACTTCAGCAGGGTACGCACACTGCAAGTTACCTGTACGCCCGTGCCACCAAGGCGGTCAGTCTCGTCCCGGCCGCGTACTATGCCGACCTGGCATGTGAGAGAGGGAGGTGCTACTTGAACGACTTCTTGAGTGCTGATGACAAGGTGTCAAGCTCTGTCGTATCAGGGAAAGGAAGGGGAAGGGGGAAAGGGAAGGCAGACAAGGAGGAAGAGAGGTTACGGGTGTTTGAAGAGGCGAAGAAAGCATGGGGAGAAGGCGTGCACCCCGACTTGCGGGCGAGCATGTTTTATATCTGACCGTTGAATATTGATGGCGGGCTATTGCGAGTTGTACCAGTACCGTACTTGTATTGGACCTTGTTGTATTTGTCATGTGATCTTATACTCGCTGCAATTGATTTTTTTTTTTAAATCGAATTTATTGTCCTTCGGTGTACATGTCGAAGACCCTATGTAACTCCTTTTTATAGCTCTTGCATCAAAGTCTTTGTCGTTAACACTGGATTCGAAATTATCGGGCTAGTCGCTGTCCAGAACTGCTTAAAATGATATAATGATCAGAACACCGTACCAACCTCCGACGCCTGCGTTGTCTCAGACCCTTTGGCCAACTCTGCTTGCAAAATTATTCGTGCCCATGTTGCAACTCAAACCTCTCAGACTCATTGCACCGCCGTGACGTACTCCACCCGACCGATGCACAGGGCTCTACGCATTTGTGAAATCCTTCTGGAGATATTCGCGTATGTTCCACACAAGCTGTCAGATCACCTCACAATCGTTCAGAAATGGACGGCACATAATTCGCCTAGACCTTAAGGTTCTCAACCCGGAACCCATATAAAAGTAGTTTCTTCATTTCAATGATCAATACTTCGCCAAAGTCCCAGAAGGTGACTCTCACAGACCAATCCTATCAGCGTCGAGGCCTTTTCAAGCATGAGCAGGTACGTCGTTGATAGCAATGATGGAGCAAAGGTGCGATGCTTCATTTGCATTGTTTGAACTAATCTGACCATCTCCTTTAGGTTGGTCTCCACGACGAAGGCGTTGTTGGCAACGCGAGATACTGATGACCCATTCTTACTGGAAACAAAACATCAGCTTGATCAAATGCTCTGCGCTGATATGCATCCACTTGAAAGCAATACACACTGGCGTTTGCGTGTGTATTCATAGAAACGCTCTGATACGAACAGGATGAAATATTTGGTTTGTGATCGAGCGATTTTGGCACCAGTGTGGCGGCTGGAGGCCTTAAGCCAGATTGGGCCCCAAAAACTTCAAGCTACGCATCCACACACGTAGCATTGTAATTCATGCTATACTCTAGAGGTGCTGTACGAAATCAGAACATAACTACTTAAGCGCACAACAGGAGTTACAGTACCGCGCCCACAACGACATACCGTGACGTCCAGCGCCCTCTGCCCCAACCAAAACAAACAGCTTGCACTTACTAAGTGGCATGAACGGGAGTATACATCGTTGGTCCTTGATCGATCTGGTCTGTTGCACCGCTTGAAGTCAAATCAATCACAGAAGTACTGGCGATTATCATACGGATTTGAAACTTCTACATACCAAAACCAACCATCCAGCAAAATCCTACCGTTTGTCGCGTGTCGAGTTCTAGCTTGAACCTTCGCGTCCGACAGAGCATTTTGCCATAAATTTTTAGGAGAACTTATCGGATAGGAGTCAACAATGTGCCTCGCGCGCTAGGATACACTATTAGGACACGCTAGCAGGAAAACTTGGTTACAATTGAGGGTTGCTCAATTCTCAAAGTTCGAGTTCGCCTGGGAACCGAGCACCGCTAATGATTTACATACCACATCAAGTGTTGGTGCTGCGCACCGTACTAAGGTTTAGTACGAGTCCCGTTTAGGACAGGTTCAAGTTGGCGGTGCTCGATTCCCAGGTGAACTCGAACTTTTAGAATTGAGCAGCTCTCCTAGAGAGCCTCTCCATTATTTGTGATCTGCTGGTTATGACAGTTGGAAAACGAACTCATCCAACATGCTTACCCAGATCCCTCAACCATCATCCTAGGAGCGGTTTTGAAGACCCATATTTCACCGGAGTTGGCGTGGACTGAGACTTTCATGTTCAAAGCGCTCAGCGCCCATCATTCCAAGTCCCCGAGATAGTCACCTGTCTGACTTATCTTCTCAAGGGGTTTGCATTCACTTATGAATTGCAAGACTAGCTATTGATAGCGCGTCTCCATGTTGCTGTGTGCCGCCCAAAAATGATATTCATGTGTATCTGCAACGTGCACTGGCGCGAGACGCTTTAAATACCTACCATTCATGCATGCCCTTCATCTTCAACCCTCGTCATGTCTGATATCGTCTCATACGATACCCTCAAGGACTCTCAAAGGCCGGAAGCTCACAAGAAGCCCATCCCTACTCGATGGCAACCCCCCTCATCCCTTTTCCCGCGTTTGATCTTCCACACGATGTGCTTTTGCTTGACGTTTCACTCGAATCTGGATTTCATGTGGGAGATCTTCCGAGAGCCTAATGGTTGGGAAAACTTCCATACTCAATACCTTACTCAAATTAATCAGTTGAGTACTGTGGTAAGTCGGTTGCTGTTTAGCGCTTAAATCTTCTTAATCGTTCTTTATAGCAAGGATTGGTCCTTACGACTGTCGCAGTCTTTATCTCCACTCCGCCCCCTCTGCAGCAGATTGACTACGCTGCTGATGGACCGTATACACTCCTATCGGAGTCATTGGTGTTCTCGTTGTTTGGTCTTTTGCTTCAACTCTTCACCTCTGTCGTGGGGCAGAGTTATCAAAAGCAGAAAACTTTCAAAGTGAGTAATGTATAGAACTACACAAACTGGTACTGACCCCGAACAGGCTTTAAAGCGAAATCGCTGGCGGTTCCTATGCCATATCATTGTTCTCTCCATTCCGGTCTATATCTTCGGCATATCTCTACTGCTGCTCATCTTCGGTGCGTTTCTTGTTCTCCGCTAGACAATATTATGCCTGATCAGCACATCTTGAATAGCCATCTCTGTGACAGGCTTCCTGTCCTCTTCAACTTCAGCTCGGATTTTTACTGGAGCAACATTCGCGGTGCTTTTTACGTGTCTGTTTGTTTCTATCCTACCGTCGCCGTTCTTTTCGGGACCCCGTGATATGTTACCTAAGATGTTGCGGAGCACAACAGACTCTGTTGATGACGACGATGACGACGACGACGGGTTGGACAAGGAACGTAGTGAGAAGGGGGCGGGGGGCCCTGTATGAGGTTTATTTCAAGATGTCTTCTCTGATGTACCCGTCCTAATGTTCCGTAAGTTTCTTTCTACAAGCTGATGTATCATATTCGAGAGCGGACTACGAGCTCATGATATTTATTGATATGCAGATACGCATTCCTAGATCTTTCAGGTACAATAGATATCTTGTGCCATCTGAAGACCAGACCGTTACGACTATTCACCTGAGTGGCACCATTAAACTTCTGGCCGCACCAAAACAAGCTTAAGTACGGTATAAGCGGGAGTATGTACCACCGGTCCTTGATCTGTTGCACAACTTGCAGTCACATCACTCATAGAAGTACTGGAGGCAGATACGATCATCACATTGATGAAACTTCTATCAAAACTATCTAGTGTCTCCTAACAAAATCCTACCGTTTGCCGCATGTCGAGTTCTAGCCTAAACCTTCGCGTCCAACGGAACATTTTGCCGTAAATTTCCAGGAGAACTTGCAGGATGGGGTCAACCCTGTGCCTTGCGCGCTGGGATAGACTACGACTCGCTAGCGATTGGACGATGTAGACAGGACAATTTGGTCACAACTGGGCGTCAATCGAGGAAGCGGTACCCTGACGAAGCCTGGACATGCTTTACGTAAATTAATTTGCCCTCCATTATTTGCGGTCTGCCGGTCATGACCTGAGCTGGAAAACGAACCCTTCCAACATGACTTACCCGGATCCCTCAACCATCATCCTGGGAGTGGTCTTGAAGACCCCTATTTCATCGGAGTTGGCATGGACCGAGACTTCTATGTTCAAAGCGGCCGCAAAGCGCTCAGCGCCAATCATCCCGAGTCCCTGAGATAGTCACCTGTTTGACTTGTCTTCTCAAGGGGTTTACTAACTTATAAATCACAAGATTGCCGATTGATAGCGCGTCTCCATGCTACTGCGCGCCGCACAAACAAATGATATACATGCGTATCTGCAACGTGCACCGGCGCCAGACGCTTTAAATACACACCATTCACTCATCCCCTTCATCCCCAGCCCTCGTCATGTCTGATATCAGTCTCATACGACATCCTCAAGGACTCTCAAAGGCTGGAAGTTCCCAAGAAGCGCATCCCCACTCAATGGCGACCTCCCTCATCCCTTTCCCGCGTGTGATCTTCCACGTTATGTGCTTTTGCTTAACGTTTCACTCGAATCTGGATTTCATGTGGGAGATCTTCCGAGAGCCTAATGGTTGGGAAAACTTTCACACTCTATACCTCACTCAAATTAATCAGTTGAGTACCGTTGTGAGTCGTTTTCTTTTCAGCGCTTAAACTTTCTTTATCGTTCTTGATAGCAAGGATTGCTCCTTACGACCTGTCGCAGTCTTTATCTCCACACCGCCCCCTCTGCATCAGATCAACTACGCTGCCGATGGACCGTATACACTCCTATCGGAGTCATTGGTGTTCTCGTTGTTCGGTCTTTTGCTTCAACTCTTCACCTCCGTCGTGGGGCAGAGTTATCAAAAGCAGAAAACTTTCAAAGTGAGTAATGTATAGAACCCCCCAAACTGGTACTGACCCCGAACAGGCTTTAAAGCGAAATCGCTGGCTGTTCCTATGCCATATCATCGTTCTCTCAATTCCGGTTTATCTCTTCGGCATATCTCTGCTGCTACTCATCTTCGGTGCGTTTTTTTCTTCCGCTAGACCGTATTATGCCTGATCAGCACATCTTGAATAGCCATTTCTGTGACAGGCTTCCTGTCCTCTTCGACTTCAGCTCAGATTTTTACCGGAGCAACGTTCTCGGTGCTTTTTACGTGTCTGTTTGTTTCTATCCTACCGTCGCCGTTCTTTTCGCGACTCCATAAGATATTGCATAAGATGTTGCGGAGGACAACAGACTCTGTCGATGATGACGACGATGACGACGACTATGAGTTAGACAAGGAACGTAGTGAGAGGGAGACGGGGAGCCCTGTATGAGGTTTATTTCAAGATGTCTTCTCTGATATACCCGCCCTAATGTTCCGTAAGTTTTTTTCTACAAACTAATGTATCATATTTGAGTACGAGCCCGTGATATTTATTGATACGAAGGAACGCATTCCTAGATCATTCAGGTACAAGAGATACCTTGTGTCATCTAAAGATCAGACTGCTACAACAACTGCTTGTAGTTGTGAAACGTCCCAGCACAAGTTTATACAAGCTTACGGATTAGTCGGTGGAGAGGCAGTGACTGCGACTTCCTTTTCATCAATGGTCAGCGCTTCAGCCAAAAGATCGATGTGCTCGTACGAGCCCCGCTTGTCATTCAACGTTCAATATTCAACGGTGATCATCAACCTTTCTGTATGACAACTGAACACACTGGATCAGCGAATTATGATGTCGTTCAGCGACCATTCCCTATAAGAATGAAAACAGGATTCTCCTGATAGTGATCGTGACATCAATCATGATGCACCCCTGAAAAATTGTTCTTCGAGTGGGCCGACTTACCTTTCGAGAAGGTCAAATGAGGGCATTGTGCGTTCTATGATAGATCGATCATTATGAAAATCACACGAACGTTATACAAACCACAATGACAAGCAACGTTGACGATGTCGTAAGTGTAGCAAACGTATGTTGGAGGCTCTGTGAGATGCGGAAATCGAAACCGCCGGAATATTTGTTTCAGAGCGAGCTGTATGATATCCAGTACTGGTTTGGGCTGTAAGCTGTTGCAACCCTAATGAGATAGAACAAACTTTCCAGAAAGCACAGCAATTGCTCAGCAGGTAGGCTCAGGGCCAATTGCGATGACGCAAAACGGGGGGGTTAATTTTCGACCGACACTGACGTATCATGAGAGTGCTGTATTATAACAATAGTGAGCTCTTGATATATGACTACTAGGGAGATGCTTCGATGAAACTTCTTTCATGCAATGGACTCGAAGAACGTCAGAAGAATGGATGCGTCAGTCAGCGGACCCTAGTTATCACAAACAAATGAGAAATGAAGCTGAGAAACCCAGTGCCCTACTGGAATTCGTGTGGAGATCAGGCTGGACAAAACAGGCTATGCTCCGAAAGCACTGCTCAATGTGAGAACAGAAGATCCGGAGGCCAGGGAGAATCGACAGTATGAATGAATGATGGCATGCAGCCGGGTACGCCTAATTCAAGTGTTGGGGTGGCCGATGGAGAACGTGTGATGCGCATCGTCATCACAAGATGCGGGACAATCGGAGGGCCACCAAGGACCGGTCTCACGGTCTGTGGTAGACCTTCGGAAGTACTGCGGCGGTATTGCACAGCGTCTTTGGTAAAGTTATAATCAACTCAACTCACGTTTTGTTCACATCCAACACAGTTCCGACAACATCCACAATAATGTCCACTCATCCCTCTCCAGACCCATTTAAACGTAGGCTCCTCCTCTTTCTTCTTGACTCTTATATAGAAACCTGACATTCGTTGACAGCCATGACCATGTCGCCATCTTCTAGTGTGCAACACTCACCCCCTGTTGATCTCAGACGTATGACGTCCAATTCGACACTGCTTAACCCCCAAAAAGATTCAACTAGGGAGCACAGACTCTCAACTCATCTTTCTCAGCACTTGAATACAAGGATGGGCTCTCGCTCACCCTCTTCAATTCCTTCATCGCCAACATCTGCGTAAGCCACTCCACTTTCATCAAATACTCACACTTACATTTATTGCTACCACAGCCACTCATCGTCATCCGCAATTTTCGAGCGTGATATTGAGCCCATGCACCCACCATCTCCCCCTTCTCACCCGAATCCCCATCGCATCGCACGCGCAAAAGGCACCGAGCAACTCGAGCACAGTGTACCTTCTGTGCTCGACAGTGCCGCTTCGATTCTCACAGCCTCTTCTCCCATGGAGGAAGATCACATTTCCGTCGTTAGTCCTTCGCGAGATCGTGATCGTCTCACTACTAGCGGTTTTGCTAGCCCAATCGGTAGCTTGAGAAGCAGGAGCCCAAGTCCAACAGGAAGGACGAGCTTGTTACTGAGCATCCCGACTCAGCAGGGGCCCATCACCCCCCTAAATATTTCTGCGTCGGGTGTGGGAGCGGGCAGTCCACAGCGGCTGAGCATCCAGACCAGCCCACTCGCTTTCCCCTCAAAACAGGGTACGAGTAGCAAGGCCTCTTCCCCACCTTCTATCAACACGCCTGCATCTGTATATTACTCGACGCTTTCATCAGTTGAACCGTCACCTACGACCACAACTATGGAGCATCCCCCTACCGTACTCCCTCCTAATGCCATCTCAACACTCTCACCTTCATCAACCTACACATCTTCACCTTATTCGCGTCCCATCACTATCTCCCACCCCCCGTCCCCGACGCACGGCCCCACTAAGCGTCTCTCGTTTATGAGTTACGCTGATCTGCTCGCATCGACACCCGCATCAATGGTTCCGCTGTCATCATTCACCAGTTGTGCAACTCCCGACCCGCCGCCTCACATTCCAGGTGTCGAAGGGTACGCGCTCAACCAGCACGATGCTGCCAGTCTAAGCGGTCGTGATCGCGACAGCATCGCCTTGCTCGATGACGTCGGTGGCGAGTGGGAGCGCGAGGGTCTCGGACGAGGCCTCGAAGAAAGATTGGAGGCCTTGATGATCGTCCCTAGCAGAGCATAAATCTGGAGGCACTGAAGTCAAACAGTCCCGCCTTTTTTTGACTTGCTCGCTGCGAACCCAACATGAAACTAATGATATCTTACGATTTCACGCTGTATTAATCCGTCCTTCGTTCCATGCATATCTTTCGCTATTCCTATTCCTATTCCCGCCCTCGATACCGGCTACCTACTTCCTCATTTTCCACAACGTTGGGTCAATAAAAATATCTATGTAAGATCGTCTTATTTCGTTACTTATGATATGATCAATTTCTTGGATACTGTGACTAAGGGATACTTTATTCTTTTTTGTGCAGATGTTTAGTGTCGGGTATTCGTATGTTGATACGATGCAATGGTTCAGATAATTGTTGTCAAGTTACTTGATATTTCGTTACACGAGTGCCCAATAAGCCAAGGAATGCATTTATTATGTACGATGTGGAGCAGCAACCGAATCTGAGTTATTTTTTTCGTAGAACAAACGACATCACTGAATGCCCAATTGGAGGAGTAATTGATAGCTACTAGAACACCTGCCAGTACCCTTGCAGAACCTCTGAACCCAGCACTAATATTCAAGACTCGTCCGCTTTTTGAGGCCCTTTACTAGTACCACTCGTGACGCGAACAACGCTGATGCATAGGTTCGATAAATGGTGGTAGAATGGTGAACCCAGAATCGACACCAAATGACAAGCGCCAAGGAAAGCAAATGTTATGCTTATATAAAGCTGGACAGTTTTGGAGTGAGATGTGAACCCCGTGAGCACGATGGCTGATGATAAACTGTGTAAGTCGCGATCACGCATTATTACGAGGTGAACAGCCCACCTATGAGCAAAAGCACCACTGATATAGCAAAGATAATGATTGGCACTGCCAAACCCAGGAGGTGCCAGAATATTCTCCAGCGCCTCTCAATTATGATCTGTGATGAGGTCAGCCCTGACTTGCCACATGACAATGGACAATACGTACTTCTGCGGTGCTACGTCTTTGAAAAAGGAATCCAGAGGCAGATACCTTCAGCTGGAACAATAGCCCAAACAACGAAAAGACAAGCGACTCCGCCAAACAGGCGTAAGATGCATGAGACGTGTAGTCGACCTCTGTCACAAGTGGTGGATTTGAGGAGATAAAAACCGCCGCAGTGGTAAGCACAAGTCCTTGCTACGCAAGAACACATTAATGCGACCAATTTGAATGAATGATGCCCATCATCGACTTACCACGATGCTTATTTGATTGAGCTGGGTCAGATATTGATGATGCAGCTCTTCCCAGTTTTTTCCTTCTTTCAAGAGGGCGTGCAACCATTGCAGATCGCTGCGCCAGGTGAATATGAAGCAGCACATTTTGAAGATATACCGCGGAATAAAGGATTCTGGAGCATTCCACTTGGGTGGAAATTTGTTGAAGAAGCTCTCATCTGGGGCAGCAGTACGTAGCCGTGATGGCTGTGAGTGTCCACTGGCAACTTGAATATCCTGACTTGGGCTGAACATAAGTAGCAGTAGGAGGGTAACTGACTTATCTGAGTCAGAAACAATCGCGAGGATATATAAGCCATGTAAAGGGTTTATGCTGCCTCGTGTTGGCTGCACCTGAGTTCTGATGGCGCAACGCTACTTCATTTCAGTCTTGCAGCACCGAAACTTCGAATGCACGTGTAACTTACCTCTGTCACATTGTAAGTACTAGCCTTAGTTCGATTCGGGAACGTAATCGATACGCACCGTACGAGTAAGGTTTGATTCTCGGCCCTGAACGCTACATAAAAAGTCAGAGTGGGATCCCTATCGTCAATTGAGGGGTTGCTGAAGTGCCGACTGGGAGCGCCAGGGCTATTTTCCTAGACAAGAATTTCGGAAGTTACGCGCCAAACTGAACAGAACACGTGAATCTGATCGAGATCATAATGAATGTATACGAGTGAAGGGATGGAAGAAATATACGGCGCAAAGGCACGCTAATGGCATGTACATTCGGGTGCAGTGATAAAATTCTCAAGGGCAGAAAATAAGCGCGCATCTCGTAAAAGAGGCTGAATGAAACGATAGAACCCTTTTGTCTTGTGTTCTCAACATTTGTCACGGCGAATACCCCACCATGCAGCTGCCCCAAAATTTTGAAGTGAGGGCAAAAGCACGACGGACAGTAGGTTAGCATCGACGGTCGCATACGAGTTAGGAGTGATTGTGACATGCACCCAGTGATCATAATGCCTGAAACAATAAAGCTATCATTGCCATCATTGTTGAAGCGAACAATCAAAATCGCACCTGCCACGGGCCAGCCTAAAGAGGCATTAAAGAGAACAGCTAGCATCCAGCGTTTCCCTTTAAGTTCCTGTGTCTCAGGTCCATTTACTATGAATGTGTATTTTCAGGGGGGTTACTCGCAGAGACAAACAACTGCAGGAATAGCCCGAAGACGAGCAACTCAGGCAAACATGCGCATAGAATGTCCGCGGGATAACTCAAGATAGGCAACAGGGCCTGTAAAATAGTGTTAAAGCTCTGTTGTATATATACACACACCATCATACCCAACACGTACGTGCACCACATTGCCAAGCACACAGTTGGCGTACATTAGTGCACAAAACCCCTTCGTTTGGGATCAGGATCTCACCCATCGCTGAGGAAAAGGATATTTAACACGATGAATCGCTGTAAAAATGAAGCATGTTCACAAAATATGCCGATGTAGCTATGTGTCACTGAGACGGCGAGAGGCCACAGGTCACTGTGCGAAATAATTAGAAAGTTCTGTCGAACACTGTACTGTAATATTTGAGACAAGCACTCACAGCAGCTCGTGTAGCGAAACACGCCGCATGCAGCATGGCGCAAGGTTGTGCAAGGTTGGAAACAGTGGCAGCCTGACGATGCAAATTGTCCACATGGTGGGTGGTGTATCCTATATGCCAGGAACGTTAGTCTGATCTAGTTACAATGTCATTGGCGAGTTAGGATTCAGAACCTGCAGCGAATTTTGCAGCCATCGGTTCGCAAACATCCTGCAGAGCCCATTTCGAAGCCGAATAAGCAAGGAGTTCCTGTAGGAATGATTTGTTGGGGGTGGAAGCCAAGTGGAAACGATGAAGATAGCAAGGACGCACCGTGACTGGTGTATGACGAGTGATTGGTATCGATATAATACAAATACCTTGGGAGATTGTCCCACGTAAGTGCCGTCAGGGTATGAATGAAACGCGTCAGAAATCTGCATACGTCAAAGTGTATACTACAACATCTCCAACATCCTAATAACTGTGATATTATCAACAGAAGCCACGTCCTTGCCCCGTGCGATGTCACTGTGATCCGACGCGATTATCTCTCCCCATAACGCTGTTGCGCTACCAGCAGAATTGTGCCAAAAGGCTGTCCAAGGCGAACGATCGTCATGGACTCTCGTAAGTCCAAACCAACGGGCTTGTGATTTTGAAAAACTTGATCTTTCGTTGGACGTGATTAAAGGATGTCTGTGAGAGGAAGGACAATGTCAGTCGGGCTGCGGTCGAATTTGGCCGTGCGTATAGAACCATCAGGAGCGATGACGACCTTTCCACTGCTGGGTGATCCAGAAGGCGCATTTACATCGAATGGGTTTGTTGCGGGAGCCCAAGCCCCTTGTCGAAACGAACGGGAAGGGAAAATTATGGATGCAAAATCTGGTGCTAGCGTAGACAAATATGGGCTATGGAAAGCCTGCCAAAGAAGTACGAATCGTTGTCAAGCAGGCAAACAACCACACACCAGTGACGTGAATTACTCACCGCTCGAAACAAGCTTGTAATATCCCATCGGTAGCGGAGCCTCCACGAAGACATAGCGCTTAACGATTGTCCGGGTATCATGGTGGAGAGGTGTCTGGTTGCCTCGTCGACTTGCAAACTAGCGGACGCATATTATTTCGAGTACGCACACGAAGACTATGGAGAATCAAGCTGCGAGGAAATGGCAGTGATGTGAAATAGCTGTGACACGTGACTACCCTTGTTGCAAATACATTTGCAGGATGTCATTTTGTCCGGATGCATTGCGCTTGGGAGTGCATCAACAAAAAGACCAAAACCGTGCATACCATGTAACATTCTGTAACAACCAGTACAAGGCAAGTACAAGGTGTGCAATTGCTGCCATTCCTACAAACACGTGACAGACTTTGTGTTAGGCTTGCAAGTAACGATGCACGGCCGAGCATGCAGCGAGGTGTTATACATACTTTTACCGGCCTTGTTATATTTGTATCACTCGGTAGACCCTTGTTTGGGTGATGGTCAATACATGCTACTACAACTGTTGGGACATTTTGTGCTTCCCGGTGGTCCCTTGTATGGGTAATGAATTTATTGCATTATCATTTGATCACAATAATGGGCACATCAAATTGCACTACAGTGGCCACTAGAGTACACTCGGCTATAGGCTACAACCAACAAGCACAGAAACTAAAGTGTGAATGTAAGTCGAGATCTATAAAGTAGGATGCGACGGGTGGGAATCGTCTCGCCAGCTCGCGTGGCTTTCGCATAGATACGCTTAGATACGCTTAGATGCGCTTAGGAACGCTTAAGAACGCTTAGCTCGCTTAAACCTCATTTTGGGAATCTCGCGTGGCTTTCCCGCGTGGCCCGGTCACGGGTTTTCGAGCTCCGACTTGATACTGTTGCCCGTTCGAGTGCAGCACATGTCAATAAATAATTGATGAAAAATTGAATGAGAGAACAGGGGAATGGGGGAACGGACCAAAAGTGCTCGCTCCGCTCACACCTTTGGCCCTTTCCCCCATTCCCCTGTTCTCTCATTCAATTTTTCATCAATTATTTATTGCACATGCTAGGATGCAGCCAAGGCCAGGAAGCCAAAAAGGAGCGCGAAGCGCTCCGTTTGCTTCCTGTGCCGAAGGCACAACGGGTGTGAAGCTAGTACATATATACGATGGGCAAGTACTGAACATAAAAGGGTGACAAAGCGTTGGTGCGTGAGAGGTGAAGTGGCAGACTGGAGGACGAACAACAGAATAAGACGGCAATGTGAGAAGACGTGAGAGAATGCAAGATGGGTGCAACATTGTGCAAAAAGGCGGAGTACGGTTTCGGATGATGCGGGAAGATATATAACGCTACTCAAAGTTAGAAAACAAGGAGAAATGAGAAAACTTACACAAAAGGTAGCAGCGTGCGCACGAAGCATGATATATAAAAAGGAAGAGACGGAAGAAAATATGCACCATGGATGGCGTGAGGTGGAGTCGAGTGCAGGAAATGCAAGCGGGTAAATGTATGCAGAAGGCAGGAAAACAAACTTGGTAAGAGAAAGAGGAAAACTCACTAAAACGACTCAAGAGGGTGTGAGAGGTCACAGTAAGCTGAGTAGGGGTGGCAGAATGCAAGAGGCAGTAACTGCAGGGTGTAGGCGGTCACAGTAGGGTATGGTAGGCAGCGCAACATTGGTGGGTGGAGAGAGTACTTAAGATGCAAGTAGTAGGAGTTTCTCAGTATTACTATCAATATTAAGAGGAAAAGAAAGCATGGGACTTGCAAAGGCGGCAGCAGGCAGAGGAACACCTTTAGCTAGGACATACCTTCAGAAGGGTTGATTGAAGAGGTGTGGTACTTATGTGACGAACTTGAAAGAGCCGGACGGATCTTCGGAACTTGACTTGGCGAAAATTCTAAAATTCATGTACGTACCTGCAGTCGGCCGAGTTCGTGGTCCGGGGTCCTAATATCCTTGGCGAGAGGCGAACCACGCACCTCCACACTCGCACTGACAATCTATACGCACCAGCTAGTATAGGCTATACTGGCATTTAGTGCACTGCCAGTGAGGTTTATATATCCACTTGTACATACATACATCTACCATCTCCTACATACCTCTGCACTCCTGTTGATCACTGTGCAAACTTCGCACATGCCGTGTACAAGTTTACATTTGGTACCTATCGGCCACCAATTTGCATATATGCTACGATCTCATGCATAGCCTTGCACTTCTGTTCAGCTACTTTACAAGCTTGGCACACTTCGTGTACAAGCTTTACATATCACACACATCTGTTAGTACTTGGATACTGCTGCAATCTCATGCATTTCTTTTACCTTTCTGTTCGGAGTTTGTAAACCGTACAAGGTAGTAACTGGCCTTACACGCCAGATGCTCTTTTGTTGATGTGCGTTCCAGGTTGCTTGATTTCATTTTTGATGGTCTGGTGTGAGTAGTGCTCGCAGCACATCTATCCTATCCTATCTTTCGATACTTCCTTAAGCTTCAACTTTGATATCATTGTCTCCTCTGGCGCCCTTCATCTTTATATATATTGGATTTCGATGTACTTGTATGTCTTTGCGGCCCCGATTTTTCTATCTACTTCATCTGATCAGTTCTTTTGATATCTTTCTTTTCCGTTTGACGTATTTCTTTCTTTGAAGTGCCTTTTTTTGCTCGACGTTCGGGGCCCCGTAGGTTGCTTATTTTTCTCAATCTTCTCTTGCTGTCGCCCTTTTCAAAACTGACCTGGTTTTGGTACTTTGTTTGTGAGTTTTTTTCTGTTCGCCCTGTTCGCATCCATCCCACATTCTGACCACCCTCCTATCTCCTCTGCCTATCTCGTTCCCGTTCATCCCTTCGCTCCTGACCTGTCTTTTTAGTTTTCCAATCGTCGAAGGTATGTCTTGCATGTCTCTCACCATGTATCTGCTGATGATCCACATTTCATTCTTTATTTCTTAGGACGCCTACAAACTCGCTCGTTCGTCATTGTGCGCGATAATGCACGCTCCTTCGTTCTCCGCTTTAGGCGACCGCTGTCACTCTCGCTCGTGCCATAGAACACGCTGTTCACACACCCTATTTTTCCGTTTCTGATCTCATCAATATCGGTCTTTGCGTCTCCTTGGGACAGTTTTTCACAGATGGAGGAAATTCTTCCTACAACGAACGGCAGATTTCTCGCCGAGTCTCCCTCTCCCAACCGGCTATTCGCCCGTCAAGCTCGTCGATGAGCTTGATCTTCTATTCACCAGTGCATCTATCCCATTCCGTCATTACTTGTGAACCACAAACTGGATCATTACACATTCATTTACTTCGCATCCAAGCGTGTATCATCACCGCCTTTTAGTCATCGCTTTCGTTCCTACTGCCTCCGTTCCTGTCTAAACCATTTGATCGTTCTTTCTTTGTACAACAACCCCATCCTCTTTTGTACAACCGCCCCTTTCTTTTCTTTTTTGTACCTCCTACTTTCTTTGTACGACTGCCCTTGTCGCTACACACGTCGATCGTGTTTTATGACAGGGAATTGGATACGACGCATGTATGCACTTTTGGTCGCATCTGTACTAATCAGCGTGTACATGAATTAGAAGAAGGGTTTTTCTCGTAAGTAGAGCGGATTTCAAACAAGGTCAAAAAACTTTGCTAATCTTGAAAGAAATGTCTGTTATAATACAAGGGCAACTTGCCAATTGGGCGCTGTTCAAGGCCGTGTTAGAACAATGAATTGATTGAATAGTTCGATCTTCGGCGTTCAAACATTTCGCGTGAGTCACTGCTTTGTGATTTTATTAACAGTTTCCACTTTGGTCTTATCGATGTATCCCTAGATGCACATTCCCTTTCTACGTGAATTCATGCTGAAACTCTTTGATCAATCAGATATCCCTCAAATTTCACTTCGGCAATGTAAGTGCTGGATTACCAAGCACGAATACGATCGTTGTACTACGTCCACCAAGTTCCCCCGCTCGCTCACACCCATCCTCTAATAGTATGACTCTGTCACTATAACATACGGGGTACACAGCTCTAAAGTTTTAATAGAAGGAGACCTAAATGACTCGGAAAGTAGCCTGATTGCCTAGTACCATGTTAGGGTTTCGGGCTGTAACATTATTGATCATGACATCAAGCAAGCAATGATCTAGCCTAGTACTGATGCATCTGATGCAACATTTCAGTATTCAGTCGTCGAGGGGCCTCCTTCAATCGAAATTCCATCATCTTTGCTGGTTCAATTTCCCGTAGGTTGTGTTACTTTTTTTCCACCAAGACTGAAGTTGCATTTATAGGTTCTATATTATTTTTGACTGTGCCCGCGATGAGATTGACAGCGCTTTCAGTCATTGCAATCCTCGGCATATCAAGCAGTTTCGGATTATAGTGCATGGAGCCTCTCGTACTTGGCAGGTACTACCTGGTTAATATCGCCGCAAGGCTGTGTAGTATCGGTTTGGGGGCTTAAAATAACCAGGGCAATTTCAATTTACTAATTAATACTTACTATCGACTTAGTGCCTATCAAACATCGTACTTAAGTAATGCTCGCAGATGTATCGCTCCATTCAGAACTTGGCCCCGGGCAGGTACTACAAGGCGCATAGATAATATCCTAACATGTCTTCCTTACTATCGGTCTCAGACATAACGAAGTTGCAGACGGTCAAGGTGAGTAAATGGAGCTTGCATCTGATAAACTCGAGATCAACAGTATGTCCGATTTAGTACGTCAATTGTGAGTGTCCGCGGATCGTCCGAAAACTGAACGGCAGCATTGACTGTTGTTTTCAGTGGGCAGTCTTGCAATCCTCGTGAGTATCAAACGCATTTCTTGTATTTCTACCTCAAATCCCTTTCGACGTTACAGGTATTTGATTATTGCATCACGTTTTCCGAAGAGGTCGAGGAAATATCTGTCTGTTCGCAAGTGTTGTTCTGACCACTCCTCACAGGTGCGATGGACCTGGTTCAAGCCATGGGATATACCCCGTATCATGTTCATCATTTCCCGATATTTGCCTTTCGCAGGTGCCGGAATGACTGCATATGGCGAGTGACCCATTCTGATTCTTCTTATTTTGTGTGTTGCTGATGGGCATATCTTAGACGCAATACGTGTCAGTAATCAGGTAAGCTTGGAGGGTGAATAATTTTCACGCTAAGCTGATTGCATGGGGGAAGTGTGCCTCTACTGTGGAAGGATATAGTGAGTCTACCTGCCAAACGGTTCATTTTTCAAAATTCATGCAAGTTAAACCATGTGAATTTCAGTCATTCACGTCATATGTATCGTTGCTGCGGAATGTGCGCGTTCTACATGCATGTTAAGAGCCCAGTGGAACTCACTTGCTTGGTAGCCTTGCTGGTTATTCGAACCTGGGCATTCTGGCGAAAGAGTAAAAGGTTGCTGATCGGGTTATTGGTTTATATCGTGGTGCGTGTTTTGCAGAGCGGAAATGACAGCGTAGATTTTTATTATTGCATAGTTGTCAGTTGCCGGCGCTATTGCTGCAGACCTCATTCCTACAATGCTGATTCCAGGAGGTGAGTTCATTAGTGTTCACGAACGAAAATCGTTCTAATATGACTGTTAGAGGAGCCTCCCCTAGGAACCTGTTACTTCGAGAGCACACGCAATGCTGCGATCGTATACATGTTCTTGGCGGTGTTCGACAGCGGTTAGTGATTATCCAAAACTATCCATTGGCCTTCTTACCCACAACAACATGGCAGTGATGCTGATCCTTACTGTATATAAGTGGTTTCACGACTACAAAGACTTTCAGAGCGAAATTATAGTAACCCTATACCACGATGGCATATTTTACATGTTGTGCATCCTCGGTGCGTGGAAATAGTCGGCTCTCGAGATGACATCGAGTAACGCGTTTAAGGAAGCCGTCACACTCGCCAATGTTATCTGTGAAGGTGCACTTCCAGTACGCATCTGGTCTATCAAATCCTACGACTCGCTAACTTTCTGTTTTCTGCAGAGCGCCTATAGCAATCTGTTTGACACGTACGTCACTGGCTGCATTCTAACTGCTAGTTGATCTTGAATCCACTGCACTAGGCTACAGGTGGTCAGTCACAGCGTCCTGGCATCACGAATTCTATTCCGCCTTCGACAAAGCAACGAAAGTGTCCACGAACCGTCCATGTCAGTAACGACGTTAGACACTCAGATAAACTATTTACGACCTTCGTCAATGTTGATGAGTGGGACGGGTACTACCAGTGAAGTTTGAAGGAATGTAGGTGTATGCAGAACCAAAATGAGAAGCTTCCACTCTTATCTAATGTACAACTCAATTGTGATATTGTAGGCCAATGATACTGCGAGACCTGAGGGGCTGAACGAAATGGTGATTCTTTCCCTTGTTTCCTCCGAGCCTAGTTGTGGTGTCAATTCTTCTCATGGGACATCAGGATAACTCTGCATCACGTGCCTGAGCTCTACTTCCGGTAACCTCGTCTTGAAGTCAACAGCGTATGGCCTGTCATTTGACATCACCCCGGTCATGAAACCCAAGTCATCCAGCAGCTTTTCAGGATCCGGAATGAGCCGCAAAGGCCAAAGAATAAGGGGCGAGTAATAGTTATGGATGCCGATCTGTACTTGTGATCAGGTTAGATGTGGGACGGACGGACGAACCGAACTTTCGAGTTCCCTGGTTCCCTCACTGCGGTCACCGGTGGCGGTATTGACATTGATATTACGTAAGAGTTCTACAGCACAATCCTAATCTACAGGTCTCGCTTCAACTTGAAACTCCCTTGTCTTTAACTACCCGCCACGCACGTATTTTTGTCATTGCCAGAATGTTCGTACTTGCACTCGATGAGTCTGTGCATTCAAGCAACCAACGTCACGTAGGGACGAGTCAGCCACGGTTGATTTCTTTGCCGTGCTG
Source organism: Suillus subaureus (assembly GCF_016647635.1). Classification (NCBI taxonomy): domain Eukaryota; kingdom Fungi; phylum Basidiomycota; class Agaricomycetes; order Boletales; family Suillaceae; genus Suillus; species Suillus subaureus. The sequence continues at coordinate 103,835 of NW_024538620.1, forward strand.
GGGAACGAACTTTACCTCATTTCAGTATCTGCAAACAGTAGAATTGCGGATATCTTCGAATACCTCAAGTCCCGATATCCCGAAACTCATCCAGTCCTGAAGAGGATCTCGTACAAGCGATGCAAGTTCTACAAATTCCAGAACCCTGTAATAATTTCCGACGACGACTTGGATGACACCGATGCCGTCCAACAATGTCTGGATGAGCATAATTGGACAGAAGTGTCGCCGAATAAATCTTTGAAAGCACTGGGATCAGAACTAAGAAACGATCATGTCTACTTGGTGATCAAACCTCCGCAACTTGAAGGTACGCCGTTGCTGTATCTGCTGACAATTGACATTCTCATCCTCTGCTCCAGATGATACAGATCCGGCCATTGAGAATGTGCGTAAGCAAGACGAAGAGCTTTTTCGTCACTTGCAGGTCACCGTATCAAAGCTGCAGTCATGGACAACGCAAGACATTGGATATTACTTGGACGGTGGTACCTGGCTTATTAATAGCCAAGAACGACCAGATTCAATCGCTGAGATAGAGGATCGACTGGATCGAGCGCGTATATATGCTGTACCAAACACCGACCCGCCGTCTCATGCGGACCCCATCCGAGGCTGTTATCAGCCTCAAACCCGTCAACCACTCTGATCGCATCCAGTAGACTGAACCCCCTCCCAGATGCGACGAGGGACCTGGAAAATGCCTCCAGTTACCAGGCACTTTTTGATAACATATTTAGGCCCACTTTGTTCGCGCCCATTGAGGACAGCTCCGTCAATGTGAAGGACACCCGAGAGTTCGCAGCCTTCTTCAGTGTCCTCCGGTCTTATCACCAAGACTCCACTTTTCTTGAGAACGGCTCCTCCTCCCAGAAGGCTAGCATTTTCACTGTGCATTTTATATCACCACCCTTTTTTTCTTGTCATAGTGAACATTTTAAATATAAGGAGTAAGTGGGATCAACTCGTTACAGTCCAACTAGCCATCGTGGATTTTTCAGGCAGACTCCTTGGGGATTTCCCATTTTCCTGAATACTCGGGATAATCACAACTCCTGGTGCAAGTTCTGCCCAACCAACGATTGCATGGTTTTGTCTACTTCGTTTTTGTGCCCTTTCATGATCTGTGAAGTGGTTTCACAGAAGAACGAGTCTGATCGATGCCGCATGCTAGTTCAAGGCATCGCTCTTGCGTGCGTAGGACAATACTTCATGTCAAGCGGAGAGAAATTCTTCGTTGTGGCAATTTATCTCCGTGCGAATTTGACTGTTGAAAGATATATCATTGCCCAGCCTGGTGAGGATAGAAAGGTCTGTCGCTCTGTCTGTCGTCGCTTTTTGTTTCTTATGCAGAGGCCAGGTATTCATTGCCCAGAAAGACTTTGACCTTAGAAAGGCCGAAGAGGCAGTCGCATTCCTTCGTGAGATGTACAACCTCGCGGAGGAGCTCGACGATCTAGCAGGCAAACTTGATCCAAAGAACGAGAAACGCCTTAGCAACATCAAGGATGCCGCTCTCAAGGTGATTTCTCTCACGTCACAGGCTCAGCACAACAAAACACCTAGAACGACACTGGCCTCAGTCCCCGAAGAACATCGTGAAGCCAGTGGCACTCAGGATGATCTCGGCGTCTTTGATGCTGATGACATTCAATATATTTTGAAAGAGGTGGATTACAACATCTCGTTCATTGTGTTTGGGGTGTGTACCACCGCAATTTGTAATATGATAGCACCGACAATACATCTTACAGCATCCGTTCCTAGCCTTGGCGTCAAATATCAAGGATGATTCTCAACAAGGATATCTGAAATTCGTGAAAGAGGGGCAAAGGGAGATCAAGATCTTGCGATACTTGAATCTCCTTCAAACTACACCATCTCGCCAGTCCAAATCTGGCCGGTGCAAGGGGGTAACGTCATATCAATGCCTATGGCTGGCAGCCACCTTACAAGCCTATACAACCCCAGCGCGCACCTATGGCCTGTTGCAAAGCAGCTGTTCGAAGCTGTTGACTTCATGCATCAGCATGGCGTGGCGCACCTGGATCTGAAGCCTCCAAATATCCTCCTTCCCACTGACGGCGGCCGCCTGTCTATCATCGACTTCAACAGATCCGTGCGCGTCAAAGGCACTGAACACATGTTCCGCGGCGTCGTTGGAACCACCGGATATCTTGCGCCTGAAGTTGCGGCTGGTCAAGGCCTCTATAGCGCAATCCGTGCAGATTTGTGGTCCTGTGGAAAGGCATTGGAGGAGCTGTGTTCCCTTTGTAGATCATCCAGGGATCGCAACGCGCTACTCGAAATAGCTCGAGAGCTCATGAGTGAAGACCCGAAACAGCGACCGGTGATGTCAGGTGTCTTGAAGAGGCTGGCGTGTTACAAGGTCGATGCCAATACAGGACCAGGTTACTTCAGGTAACGTGCTCCATTCTTGGCGTGTATGCCGCACTGTATGCGAGCCTATCTGTTTAATTGTTCTGGGCAGTTTTTCCTCTGTCGTACCACCGGAAGTGCACGCTTGAGCTTGACCCGCTTGTATACTACGTTTACCCCCAATTCTAGGCAGGAGCAGAAGATAATTCGACGAACAGCTCGATGGCCCAAGTATCCTGCATACCAGTTATATCCTTGTGTAGAAATAGGAATGTCGATCATACCGCAATAGCAGCCCGATGTACCTATACCTTTCCTCTGTCAGATGTTCTTAGAACATCATGTCAACCTGCTGCTCGAAACTTTCTGGGAGCAGGCCCATCTGAGTCTTCCTCCTCCTCGTAGACAATGGATTTCTACTCCACCGCTCGAGCGCCCACCGTCAATGAGCGCTTGGCAGTCTCCTGTTTGCACGCACCGTGCGCTTATCTCCCCGTCCGCACTCTACTCTTTCTAACGCGCGTCCAGACTTCGATTGCAAAATTTCCCCTCCTGTTCTATCATGACTTCTGCCTGCTCTTTCACGGCATTGTTGGTATCCAAAACGCTATTCCTTACGCTTTGGAGCCAAATTTAAACATGCCTTCCCATCGATTGAACCTCAAAGTAAATGTTGTATGCGTCATTCGACGAAACATGTCGGTCGAAAACGGATTGGTCCGAAATGCACGAGTGCGCATCACTGCTCTTCATCGAAAATTTATTGAGGTCCAAATTCCTCATACCGGAGAGACACATTGCCTACCTTGCATCACCTCTTTCAGTCCAGCGCGTTCTAGCTGGACCGTCAATTGCAAACAATCATTTCCGAGTCTGACCTGCTTGCGCCACGATATTCAACGGATGTCAAGGACCAATACACCACAAGACTGTGCTTGACCTTCGCACCGATTCATTCGCTCACAGACAGCTACGCATTGCATTTTCCAGAGTGCGATGTCGGCGAAATATTTGAATATTATTTGCAAGAGAGGAAGAGAAAAAAGATAACAGCAGACGTAGTGTACAGACATCTCTTAATGCCCGAGTTCGAAGGTAAACGGGTTTCTTGTTCGTACTGATGATACAAGGTCCGAGAATCCTAAACTATCACAATCGAATACCAATGTTGACATGAACGGCTTTAACGTTCGTATAGCTAAACCGAGTATCATTAGTGCGGCGTCATTTTGAAGGATATCAGCTTACTTTTCCAAAGCATACTCGCTCAGTTCACGACCAATTCCCGACTGCTTGAAGCCTCCAAATGGCATTGATATTTCAGTCTGGTTGGCGCAGTTTATCTGCCAGGCGTTATTACACAAAAACGCGCATGATGAGACAACGAAGCAACGAACCCATGCAGTGCCTGCTTCGAGAGCGTGTGCAACGCGGATTGCTCTGTCGATATCCTTGGTGAACACCGATGCGGCAAGTCCGTATGATGTATCATTAGCCTGTTCAACAACCTCTGGAAAGTTGTTAGGGATACGGTGATCGTGCAACAAGAACAATCTTACCGTCTTCGGTCTTGAATTTCATGACGCACGCAACAGGGCCAAATATCTCCTCTTTGACGATCTTCATGTTGGGCTGGCACTCCGTGAAAATTGTTGGCTCGATGAAGTATCCCTCTTGGCCAATCTGCTTGCCACCCAGGTGTACCGTAGCACCATCGTTCTTGCCGGAGGTTATGTATGCCATGATACGCTTTACGGGCGTCAAAGTATGTTTTACAATGAAATCGAATAAACAAACCTCGAACTGAGTCTTGGACACCTGTGGCCCTTGGTACGTGTCGGGTGAAAAAGGATCGCCAACCTTGATCGCGCGTGCCTCCTCTGTGAACTGATCCAAGAACTTGTCGTATATGCCCTCTTGAACAAAGATACGGGAACCTGCAGAACAATTCTGGCCGTGGTTAAAGCTACAACGACGATGAGAACTAGCATAGGTAATGTGAAGGGGACAACATACTAGATACCGTGAATCGCCCACTTGACTGCTTGCTCCAGGTCGGCGTCATCAAAAATGACATTCGGGCTCTTTCCGCCAAGTTCGAGGGTGACAGGTTTCAAGTTGCTCTTCGCAGCAGCCTCCATAATTTTCCGCCCCGTCAGAGTGCTGCCAGTGAATGCGACTTTCTCGATAAGAGGGTGCTCGGAGATTGCCTGTCCTGCTGTTGGACCATATCCGTTCACGATGTTGATGACTCCTGGAGGGAAGCCCGCCTCCTCGATCAGGGTACAGAAGAGCAGAGCAGAAAGCGGGGTAAGTTCAGAAGGCTTCAGGACGATAGTATTGCCGGTAGCCAGCGCAGGAGCGATCTTGAGAGAAAGAGAGAACACTAGATAACGTAAACTGTAGTCCCGCACGCCCTTTGAATCCACTCACTCGGAACATTCCATGGAATAATTTGACCCTAGGCATGAAGTGAGATCTCATTCAAATAGCACTGAGAAAGAACCCCTTACCACAACACCGATGGGTTCATGTCTGGTATAAGCTAGTTTGTTCTCGTTTGTCTAGGGCGGAATGAGTTTCACTGATGTGAAAGAGCGGAAAACGGACCTCGATAGTCTTCCCGTTGATTTTGTCAGCCCAGCCAGCATAGTATTCCATGACTGCAATAGCTCCTTTGTTGTCTCGACCGTACGCGGTATTGTAAGCCTTTCCTGCAAGGTAGTATGAGCTGCTTCGTTAACTCAAGAGTGGCGGCGGTGCAGGAGTACGTACCATTAGCAAGAGCATCGAGAGCAGCGAACTCCGCAATATGCTCCTCCATTAAAACGGCGAGCTTCGACATGAGCTTTCCACGCTGAGCTCCAGGAACTTTCAAGCCCCATGACGTCTTGTAGGCTTTCTTTGCTGCCTTCGCGGCAATGTCTATATCGGCTTTCGTCCCGGCTGCGATGGAAGTGACCACCTTGCCCGTCGCTGCAAGAATAAGTTATGAATCATTTGTGACGAAAGAATTCGTACCAGGATTGACAACACTGTACGAATGAGACCGACATTCGGGTGTACAAGGAAGACACTCACTCAATTGTGCCACCCTCAACAGGGTCGACGAACTGTCCGTTTATGTAGAGGCCTAGAGGGATCGTAACAGTCCCCTTATATGCAGGGGTATCGAAAGTCTTGATGAATGTGGATGGCATTACGAGGGAGTTGTGAAGAAGTGCAAACGATAACGGTCAACCTGAGCACAGTCTACGCTGGGCTACTTATAGCCTTAGGAGTGATCACGCTGGAAAACGGGCACATGAACAACTAGAAATGACAATTCTCATGAGAAGAAAGGACTATACATACCGTTTCCCCGTCACGGTGCTCCGATATTCACTTTTGTTGATATGGCGAACCTTCGAGCTAAATTGGCAGCGCGGATAAGCTCATGGCTTATGTTGCCAACGATTTATCGATAAAATGATCATGTTATGCATTCAAAGTGCTATGAATGTGAGTCACTGCGACATGCGTGTACTACTAGGGATTACCAGTATGTGGGGTTTTCGGAGTCGGACTTCAACGCCATGGTTTGCTGATTCATCTTCAAGTTAGCTCTTGCTAAACGCTTTGGCCAACCTCAAGCAGTAACAGCTCTATCTTATCTCGATATGTAGAATCTGGACCATGAGACGAAGTCATCGGCTAAACACTCATTGCAAGTCGCAACTATATTCACCGCTCGTCTGCCCTTCATTGAACTGCATTGCACCACCATCCAGCGAGCTTCCCGCAGCACTGGACTCACTAAACACATCCATCCGGTCGATCTCGAGCAGTTCTTCCGCCTTGCGATCTTTTCTCGTTATAGATTAAACATACTTGCTGGACATCCTGACCCAAAGCCGCTGTAACACACCGCAAATCACTGCCTAGGTGTTGATCTTTCGATTAACGTCTCCGTTTGTCATCCTTGGAGACGATTATTACCCATATGATTTCCAAGCGACGCGCTAAACCCGAGTTCTTCCATGTCGTCTCGCAATAAGTGTCGTATATCTTTCTTTTTCATGATTCGATCCTGATCAAAATGCCTGGTGATCCTCGATGGCATGAAGGTAGTCCCAGGTTACTGTCCGGGGTGCTGAATATGACTCCCATGAACGTCGGACAATCGGGCGTCACGGTCACTGTAACCGAAAGGGTGAGGATTCTAAAAGTGAGGGAGGAGGTCGCCACCGAAAAGCTCCAGGAAATTATCATTCCCGCCAAACCATTTTCCAGGAGCCGTCTTTTTCTCGCAAAACATGAAACGCTGCACGACCAGATATTTTTTATGCGACCCCTGCCTACAATTTGTCAATAGTGGTCTAAAGGACATGAGGCTGCGTGAGGATCCTGCCCTTCTAGTCCCCATGTCTCCTTACGACCAGATGGAAGTGCTCTTTTCTTGACCTCTTCAGGATTGCTTCAATTCAGACTTCACAAAGTGACTTTCGTTCAGACATAGAGATGATGCGTATCGTAAAGGTATTCCTGACTTTTGCAAACGAAGTAAGGTAACAAAAACGTTCATAAGTACACGACATTACTTAATGCTCACATAGCATCCACAGCCAATCTGATGCAGATAGTATGAACCGCCTCCGTTGCCCCAGGCGATGTATGGTCATCCAGTGTTGTCAAAGATCGAGCGTTTATCATCCAGGCGCATGAGACTAGACATCGTAGCATGCTGCTTCAGCATGCAGACCCTCCAAGCGTTGGGTTCTATAAGGTCAACGATCATCTGCCCACTATTAATGACGCTGATCCAGAATATCAGATAGATCAGCAAAGAAGCTAAGGTAGATGACCACTCTAGAGAATGGATTGGTTACGGTGTCGCAGCAGATACACGACATCCCTCACTTCACTCAGCTTCCCCGATGGTCATAGATTACACATTATTATCCTGACACTACATCAGTTACAACAGTATGATTCGGGTAGTTATCTTGACCGAAGACAAGAACTATGCCACATATTCAGATGCATCTGTGGTTCCATCCACACGCTGGATGTATTCTTTATCCAAGAGCTCGTCGATCACCTGAAAGCCAGATCAGCCAAATATTGCAGCGACGAAACAATAGTTCTGACATTCTTGATATCAGGAATTTTAGGGGCGAATCGTTGTGAAAGTTGAGAACCACTTCCTGAATCAAGGGTTGGATCCTCAATGTCTTGCATGCCTTCATTATTCGAACACTGGTAGCCTGATGTGCGTGTTTACGGTCTGTCTTGACAGTCCGAGGCAGCTCTGAGCTCTCAGCCTCCACCTCAGCCTTAATCGACCGGTTCAAGGAAATACGAGTTTTTGCCGTAGGGCCTGCGTCAGGAGTCAGGAATCAGGACTCGCAACGGTGAGAAGGCCCGTAATATGCCAGGTGTAGGAATGCAAATTTTCACGCAACTATCGAGGTTACATTGATATTATTTAAGGACTAAGGACCTGCATCAAGCTGTCGAAGGCATAATTCTTTAGACTCGTAGAAGGAACGACACCGCTGAATGCCAAATTGGAGGAGTAATCACTAGAACACCTACTAGTACCCTCACGGAACCTCTGAATCCAGTACCAATATTCAAGGTTCGCCCGCTCTTTGAGGTCTTTTACCACTCGCGCCGTGAACAACGCGGAAGCATAGGTTCGATAAATGGTGGTAGAACGGTGAACCCAGAATCGCCACCAAATGACAGGTGGCAAGGAAAGCAAATGTTATGCTCAGATAAAGTTGGACAGTCTCAGAGTGAGATGAGAACCCCGTGAGCACGATGGCTGATGATGAATCATGAATTGCGAACACGCATTACGAGGTGAACTGCTCACCTATGAGCAAAAGCACCACTGATATGGTAAATGTAATGATTGGCACTGCCAAACCCAGGAGGTGCCAGAATATTCTCCAGCGCCTTTCAATTATGATCTGTGGTGAGGTTAACTCTGATCTGCCACCTTGACAATGGACAATGCGTACTTCTGCAGCACTACGTTTTTGAAAAAGGATTCCAGAGGCAGATACCTTCAGCTGGAGCAATAGCCCAAACAACGAGAAGACAAGCGACTCCGCCAAACAGGCGTAAGATACATGAGACGTGTAGTCGACCTCTGTCACAAGTGGTGGATTTGAGGAGATGAAAACCGCCGCAGTGGCGAGCACGAGTCCTTGCTGCGCAAGAACACATTAATGCGATCGATTTGAATGAATGATACCCATCATCGACCTACCACGGTGCTCACTTGATTGAGCTGTGTCAGATATTGACGATGGAGCTCTTCCCAGTTGTTTCCTTCTTTCAAGAGGGCGTGCAACCATTGCAGATCGCTGCGCCAGGTGAATATGAGGCAGCATATTTTGAAGATATGCCGCGAAATAAAGGATTTTGGAACATTCCACTTGAGTGGAAATTTGTCGAAAAAGCTCCCATCAGCGTGTAGCCCTGATGACTGTGAGTATTCACTGACTCCTCGAGTATCCTGACTTGGGCTGGACATGAGCAAGAAGGTGGTAACCGACTTATCTGACTCAGGAAGAATTGCGAGGATATATAGGGCTTATGCTGCCTCGTGTTGATTGCGCCTGGGACATGACGGCACAATACCACTTTATTTCAGTCTTGAAGCACCAAAAATTCAAATGTACGTGTAACTTACCTCCATCACATGAGCGCTAACAGTTTTAGGAGGAGCGGCAGATGCTAACTGTATGACTGCACAGCACTACGATTCTGCCCCAAGCATCTCTGAAGGGACAGGCAGCGTTTCAGAAGGAACAAATTATGCTCATAACTTTTATGCCTTGCGAACTTGGAAATTTCCCGGGCAAGACTCTGTAAGTACCAGCCTAAGTTCAATTCGGGGGAACGCAATTTACACGCACCGTGCAAGCAAGGCTCGATCCTCGGCCCTGAACGCGACATAAAAAGTTAAAGTGGGATCACCTATCGTCGATTGAGGGGTTGCTGAAGTTCCCGCTAGAAGCGCCAGCGCTATTTTCCTGGACAAGAACGGAAGTTACGCACCAGGCTGAACCGAGAACGTAAATCTGATCGAGATTATAATGAATGGACAGTGAGGGGAATGGAAGTAGAAAGGCATGCTGATGGCATGTACATTCGGAGGTAGTGATAAAATCCTCAAGGACAGAAAATAAGCGCGCATATCGTAAAAGAGGCCGAATGAAGCGAAGAACCCTTTCATCCTGTGTCCTCGACGTTTGTCACCGCGAACGCCCCACCATGCAGCTGCCCCAAAATTTTGAAGTGAGGGCAAAAGCACGACGGACAGTAGGTTAGCATCGACGGTCGCATACGAGTTAGGAGTGATCGTGACATGCACCCAGTGATGATAATGTCTGAAAAATTAAACCTATCAGTGCAATCGTTGTTGAAGTGAGCAATGAAAATCGCACCCGCTAAAAAGAAGCATTAAAGAGAACAGCCAGCATCCAGCGTTTTCGTTTGAGTTCTTGCGTCTCATATAAGTTCATTTTTGCCGCGAATATGATTTTCCAGGGGGTGGATACTCACAGAGACAAACAAATGCAGGAATAGCCCGTACAAAGCAAAGACGAGCGACTCAGACAAACGTACGTATGGAATGCCCGCGGCATAATTCAGGATAAGAATCAGAGCCTGTAAGGTGGTGTTGAAGCTGCGTTGCATATATGCATACACCATCATGCCCAACACGTGCACTACATTACCAAGTGTACAGTTAGCGCACCCTGGTGCACAACCCCTTCGTTTGGGATCAGGATCTCACCCATCGCCGAGGAAAAGGATATCTGCATAATGAATCGTTGTAAAAATGAAGCATATTCATGAAATATTCCCAGGTAGCTACGTGTCATTGAGACAACGAAAGGCGCAAGGCTGGCAACGTTGGAAGCAGCGGGAGTCTCAACAGGGTTGGATGCCGAAAAGACAAAGTCGAACCGTAAAGGAAGGCGTGAAAATGCAAATTGTCCGTATGGTGGGTGGTACATCCGATGCGCCAGAGATATGGGTCCAATTACAATGTCACTGACGGGTCAGGACTCAGAACCTACAGCGGATTTCGCAGTCGGCGGTCCACAGACATGCTGCAGAGCTCCTTTCGAAACCGAATAAGCAAGGAGTTCCTGTAGGGATGATTTGTCGTACGAGTACTATCAGGGTATGGATAAAAACGCGTCAGGAGTCCGCATACGTCAAAATGCATATCCAACATCTCTTACATCCTAAAGACTGTGATATCATCAACAGAAGCCACGTCCTTGCCCCGTGCGATATCATTGTGATCTGACGCGATCATCTCACACTCCCCACCACGCTGTTGCGCTACTAGCAGAACTGTCCAAGGCGAACGTTTGTCATGAACTCTCGCGAGTCCAAATCAATGGGCTTGTGATTTTGAAGAACTTGACCGTTGGGCGCGATTAAAGGATGTCTGTGAGAGGAAGGGCAGGCTGCAGTCGAATTTGGCCGTGCGTATTGAACCATCAGGAGCGACGACGGCTTTTCTACTACTGGGTGATCCTGAAGGCGCGTTTGCATCGAATGGCTGCGGAAGTCACGCCCCTCGTCGAGACAAGCGGGAAGGAAAACTATGAACGCAAAATCTGGCGCCAGCGCAGGCAATTATCGATATGGGCCATGGAAAGCTTGCCAAAGAAGTACGAATCGTTGTCAAGCAGGTAAACAACTACACACCAGTGACGTGCATTACTCGCCGCTCGAAACAAGTATGCCCGATATGTGGTAGCGGAGGTTCCACAAAGACGCAGCGCTTAGCGACTATTCGGGTCTCATGGTGAGGAGGTGTCTGGTTACTTCGTCAACCTGGATACTAGCAGACGCATATTATTTCGAGTATGTACAGAATCAAGATCCTGAACTTCTGACGGGAATCGAGGCAGTGATGTGAAACAGCACGCTGTGACACGTGACTACCCTTGTCCGATTTTTGCACTCCCAACCCGAGCGCTTCAGCTGTGGGCCCATCGCATAATTTTCTAAAATAACTCCCTCATTCCATGACTTTACCGTCCAATTGCAAAAGAACATGTGTTTACACGCGGCTGATACCATCACGCAGCATCACAGTCTATTCTGTCACCGCAGACCGGCTGTCTCTTCGGTTTTCGTCGCCCTTTGCAACTTGCACATCATGAGATCAAGAAGGGCTGAACGTTCAAACGATCGCTAGGCGCCGATGAGTTTCCTTCCGGTATCGATGCATACGGGACTTGTGTCTCTCGAGCAGCAACTAATGCATATGACCAACATGCACTTGTCTGCCTGGTTTGCCACAGGATAACTTCCCGGATGAGCTTTTCATGGTCCATATCAATGTCATCTACACCGCAGTTTTATTAGGCATCTTCGAGTCAGCACAGCAGTGGTCGAGTAATTTCCTTCCCACAAACGACTTAGACAGAAAGACCTTGGACTGGCAGGCCTCCATTAACACATACGCAGAAAGAACGACTGTTCAACGTTCGTTCGTCTTTATGGTCCACTAGCTAGGGAGACCACGTAAATTCGAGGCGAGAGCTTAAAAACTTATGCGGTAGGAAACAAATCCAGCCCCTCACTGGCTCATTCACCCTCAACACACGAAGCAAAGCACAGGCAACGCAAACTCAAGGTTATTGTGCACCTGCACCCTCAATTAGTTCAGTAATCGCATAGCCTAACTAGTAGCTGGGAGGTTGACCTAATAAGAAGGACGGCCTCGGTCATCGTGGCTAATGGTAGCTCCCTGGCTATGACATCTTCTATGACGAAGACTTCGATGACGGCACTGGCTAGGACAATAAAAATGTGCGTCTTTTTCCTCGGCCGGTGTCGACCGTGCTATTTTGTATGAGGAGGAACGTCCAATTTTCTTGAACTATAGGTTTGGGTAGGGGAAACTGGGCAGCCGCCTTCCTCATAATTGGGTAGGGTCATTAAAATTTAGTGTACTTGTCAGACGCGAATATGAGAAGACACTCCACGTACTAACTTCATTTAGGCAAGTTAGCGTAGAAGCAAAACAAAAATAATATTTGTAATCGCTAACATTGTCAGTCGACGAAGACAACTCTTTGTATCGATATCAGCAGTGAGCAGAATCGTACATACTACATACCTGTGTCACTGTTATTCTCCTTGTGCATGGCCTTGTCGAGATGATAGTAGGGTTGGAGCCTTGGAGGGCGCTGATACGAGCGGGTTAAGTATCGCAAATATGTCATGAATATTAATATTATTGCACACAGGCACTGCGGCAGCCTGAGAAAATCAGTTGCGAGTTCTTGAGAACCACTTCTAATATTGGTGGAGCTTAAGCTTCAAGTTTGCGCCATGACATGGCAATCTTGGTGGCCCATGTGGTAGCTGCCCAACGTTTGATGCGCGAGTGGCCGTGACCATGTCGCTTATACTTGAGAAACTGCAGTAGAACCGAGTGTCGAAGCTGATCAGTAAAATAACATCACACGCCCTCCCGTCGCCACCCCGCCATGTGACCTTGACCATACTCATTGAGCAATGTCTCTCCAATATTCCAGCGGCCAGGGTGTAGGCCACATTCTCCTTTGCAAGCTCGATGCCAAATAGAAATTGACTTTGCTGTGGAAAATTGAAATGCGGACCTGTCAGCCGAAAAAAAAGCATGGGATGTGCCCATCAACGGCAGCCGAGGAACTAATTAAAGTGAGTACTTGGTGAGTACATTATTTACTTATTTACATAAGTGCAGAGCTATACTTACGCGCGGGTGATATGTAGGTAATAAGTATCTGGGCCTGCCCAGCCGTAAGAGGCGGAGGCTTGGCGGAGGCGAGGAACGGGCATGCCGTCTCGGTTCTCACAATTCTTGCAAGTTTCGGCGTTTAACTGCTAGTCCTATCTTTGTGTCCCACCGTGTTGAGGCTATCGTGAGCAGCACCGGTGGATTGTCAACTATAGGTGCAATGGTGGCAAAACGGACTAGTTCTTCTAGCGGCGAAAAGGAGCACTTGGACAACTCCATAAACAACTCTGTTTGGCATGAAACAACCTTTGATTCACAACGTGAAGATCGCATGGTCAGTCCACGCGATGCTGACGACGGCCAAACGGTCCAGTACGTTGACCGCGATGAAGCACGACATCCGGAAGTCGCCCAATATATGCTGCCCTCGCGAACACCTAGCACGTCCAACTTCGAAACGCCCCTCCTCCCTCCAGATTCACCTCAGTCCAGACATACCCCCACACACTCCTTATCCCACAACGCCAACCTGAACTACATATCCTCTCCCTTGAACCCCAATCCCCCCACTTCGTCCCCAGGTTCTCCTCACGCCAATTCGCGTTATCGGTCGCAGTCTCGCCAAAGCATGCAATTTAATCGCGTGGCTTCAGAGGACTCCCAGGTCCTCGCTGCACCCAACGTAGCCTCACTGTCTTCTGGTCAGCGCGGTGCAATGATACTATATCGTCTCGGCGTAGGGGACAACCGTAGTCCATTGGTCCCACCGAAGCCACTCCCTAAACGCGATTCAGTCTTCACTACAGGCTCAGGAGATTCCGTTTTCTCACTTTCGTACGACAGCAAGTACCCTTCTGGTGCTTGGAATACACGTGGTGCTCTCGTACCCTATGCCTACGACCCATCCCTTGACGAGCCAGATGAGGATGATTCCCTTAATGATCCTAATGACGACGCTTTCAAAAGTAGTGTCTTTCCCCTCAGAGGTGTCCTCAACGTTTCGGTGCTCTTCCTCCTCATTTTGGCCCTCCTCTGTCTCTTCATCATCTACCCGGTTGTCAGTTATTTTCACGATCGCGCCCAGAAAGATGCGATTGCAGGCAACGCGCTCGTCAATGGAACCGGCCAGATCCCGTTTCTGTGCGTCCCCTACTTCTCTATTTCGCTGTTCTATTTTCTTTCGTGTGATATGGACCACTTGACTGACGGTGTGCCTGTCCAGATTCCAAATGGCACAGCTCATCGATCCTGATACGCCCAGTAGTGCTGCGACGCGGACAGGCTTTGATGGCCTCCCTTATGAGCTAGTCTTCTCGGATGAATTCAACACACCCAACCGCACTTTCTGGCCTGGGGATGATCCTTTTTGGGAAGCCGCAAACATCTGGTACTGGAGTACCGACGATCAGGAGTGGTATGACCCCGCCCAGATAACAACAAGCAATGGGTACCTGAGCATCGTCATGGACCAGATCCCCGAGAATGGCTTGCCTTACCGGAGTGGCATGCTCCAGAGCTGGAACAAGTTTTGTTTTACGGGCGGCTATATCGAGGTGTCAATCAGTTTACCAGGGCCGAATCAGGAGACACAGGGTTATGTGAGTGGCTGTGGCGCTGAGCATGCCTCTCAACAGGATTGGTTCGGGATGTGTAGTACTAATTAATGGATTGATATAGTGGCCGGGTGCATGGACGATGGGTAACCTTGCACGTCCGGGATACGGCGCAACTACAGACGGCGTTTGGCCTTACTCGTGAGTTCAATTGTTTGAGCAACGATTCAGGTACTAACTCTACTTCAGCTATGACTCCTGTGATGTTGGCACATTCCCGAACCAGACAGAGCCAGATGGTTCTGGACCAGCCGCTGCTCTCCAGTCAAACGCCTCGAAGGCCAAGTACAATTATGAGCTATCATGGCTGTCGGGACAGCGCCTCTCGTAAGTTATACCCGACTTCTTCAACTTTTATTTTGTATTTCCCCCGCCTTACTAGCGCACTACCCACTGTTCTTGCTCAACATTGGACACACACACCACTAACACTTTACCCAGGTCATGCACCTGCCCAGGAGGAGATCATCCCGGGCCATCCGTGAATGTCGGCCGTGGTGCCCCTGAAATCGATATTCTCGAGGTCGAGCATAATAAGTTGGGCTCGGGACAGGTCGTCTCGCAGTCCGCCCAGTTTGCGCCCTTCTCGCACGATTACATCTATCTCAATGACACCCAGGATGAGTGGTTTGTCAACACGCCTGATATCACAAATGCAAATAGTTATCGAGGGAGTGCAGTGTGAGCACCATTTTCATTGTGATTTGTGGTTGGCTGTTGTTTCTTTGGAGACTAACATATCTTCTGTCACCAGTCAACAAGCAGTATCTGCCTTAACACTTCTTCCTGATGACATTTTCCAAGAATCTGGCGCGCAGTTCACGACTTTTGGTAAGCAATTTTGCGAGCCCCATCTCCTGGTTGTCTGACGTGTTGCAGGCTTCGAGTATTGGTCGGATCCCTTGAATCCTTCAGATGGGTATATCACATGGCAAACCGCCGGCGTCGAGTCCGCGCGTGTTGGTGCCGCAGCACTTGGTCCCGATCCGTTGCCAGATGGCACAGGCATATCGCAGCGACTGATCTCTGTAGAACCAATGGTCTGTCTTCATCTTTTCCCGTGTCATTCTGCCTGACGCATCCATTCTACTAGTCCATCATCCTCAACTTGGGTATATCACGTGTGTTCAGTTTCCTTCCTCATCGAAATACTCACTAACGCTCTTTCCAGCGGATTGGCAGACGATTGATCTAAGCACGATGATCTTCCCTGCTGAGATGCTTGTTGACTACGTTCGTGTGTACCAGCGGAAAGGGCAGACAAATGTTGGGTGCAGTCCCACAGACTACCCTACGGAAGACTATATCAACCGGCATATGGATTCGTACATGAGTTCGTCAAACTTATCGACTTTTCAAAGATGTTACTGATGGATGCCACCACCAGATCCCAACCTTACGTTGTGGAATTATCCAAAACCGCAAAACAGCTTGGTGCGTCGTCCTCGCGTGTTGACCGATGTGGCGGCTCACCTTCCCGATTTATAGTATTCTGGCGGGTGCTAAGCTAACTCAAGCTGTTTTCTGAATCATCCTCCTGGTTCAGCAGGACCTATACTAACTTAACCTTATCTCCTCACGCAACTATTACTTATACTGGCCAGGGACTATTTCACGGCTTATATCCTATTCATCTATCCATTACTTACCCAACCAACCATACACTCACTCACACAACTAGACATTCGCTTGCATAGAACTTTGGAAATGATGGGCGTTGCACATCATACATACAACTACATTCTATGGGACGGTTGTTGGCACTGATGCTACGATTGTGCGATTTGGGCATGGATGGCTAACTACAAAAGATCATATTCACCACGGTCAGCATGTTTAGCAATGACGGGGGAATGTCGTATCACCATCTGGCGAATGAGTGGGGTTTGGAAGTGTTCCTCAGTGCGAATGAACACTACGTGACTTAATTGAAGGTGTGACGTGTGCGATTGATGTATGCCAAAATTAGTCTGTCTTCCGCCAGCAGAGCAGACCAAAGAAAGGTAGTCGTATGACACAACTATGGGCAGTTCGAGTATGGTGCTCACCCTGGTGTTGACAGAATTACGGCGCCATTTAAAAATACACTTGTCAGCACTTGATTTCTTTGCCTTGTCCGCTCATTTCAAAGTGGTTCAGCAATCTCAAAAACAGTCTCGACATACATATAAAAATAGCTGGAATTCCATTGGAACATCGGGTGTAGTAGACATCGATTCGGCTAGAGTAGAACCGTGAGACTCTGACGGAAAGTTTGAGCCCGCAATCTGATAGAACACGAGGTGTTCTTAATTGACCTGATCGACACCAATGCGGACCTCGGTCGAATTGACAAGGTGGAGGAGGGCATCACCTGATTTTCTAATGAAGACAAGATCCTCAGGACTTCACGACAAGAGTTTCGATATGGATTGAACCACAGGCACATGTAAAAGAAGCAAGGTATAAAGTGCCATGGCACCAAGATAGAATGATGCCAAGTTGTTGGGCACGCACGCGAGCACGCACACGGCCAAGTACTGTCACATGGACCAAAGATAAGATCAGTGCCTAGGGTTGGAGCCAAGACCCAGAACTATTGTGGGCGGTTATGGGATCCTGTTTTTTGATTAATATTATGGGCGCGTGCCAGTGAAAGGCTGATTCAACGGAATCAAGAGTTTGTAAAGTGACAATGACATGGGAATAACCGCGGTGTTCGCTGATACGCTCATAAATCTAGTGTACCAATGTAATGATGGAAAGACTCAACTGCTCATCGTTTTGACGATGAAAGGCATGCGGATCATATGGCAGCTGCAAGATGAAGTGTAAAAACACGTGTGCGGAAGTTAACCGGACGAGATCAGTCAAATTGAGCATAAATGCTTACATAATGAGCTCTTTAGGAACTAAGATGTTGCACATCATGATCTTGGTGCCAGCACAGCTGGGCGATGAATCGATAACTTCTGGGCCGTTTGCCTTTATAAAAGCCACGACATGATTACGCGCCTTAGGTCTTGGCTTCGTCGTTTTTACTCTCCGCCCTCTCCCACCAGCAGAACGGCTAATATCCAGGATGGCAGATGATGATTTCGTCGCGGGTCTTCTTGCCCAAGCTACTCAGCATAGCGACCCTGTTTATGA
Organism: Suillus subaureus; assembly: GCF_016647635.1. Lineage (NCBI taxonomy): Eukaryota > Fungi > Basidiomycota > Agaricomycetes > Boletales > Suillaceae > Suillus > Suillus subaureus. Next base: position 121,709 of record NW_024538620.1, read on the forward strand.
CTCGGAGAAAAAGCTCTTTGAGAATACGGTTGCTGATTCTTTGGACAACGATGTCGACAATATCCACGAGGGCATGCAATTCCCCACTGCGGAGGAGATGCTCACTCTCAGACGTGTATCCGATACAATTCCATGGAGTGCATATCGTGAGCTGTCTCTTATGCAAATGTAGCAAATTGAAGTCGACATTCATTTCACAGTGATTGCTGTTGTGGAACTGGCGGAACGATTCTCTGTGAATTTATCTTTTCGTCTCAAATCGTAATCGCTCACTTAACATGCTTTTTAGTACTATGGTATGTTGCACACGTTGATCGTTATTATATCATGCCAATCTTCAAAACGTCACTTTCAAAGGTTCTAGTGTTGTTTTCGTAAGTAGAACTTTTATCACTCGCTAATGAATTAGCTGTACAAATGTCTATCTTTGCAGACCAACTATATCCAGCAACCCCTTCCTCCTTTCTCCCGTACGGGTGCAGGTGGTGCAAATGGCCAATCTGGCGCCCTTGGCGCCGGTCAACAAATGTCTACAGGCCTGACCACGTTCTATCAGTTCTGGTTCGTGCTCTTTTGCCCATATCTTGTTGTCAGTCTCTTGATCGTGATTTCATCTAGGGCTTACATCTGTCCAATTGCTGGCGCCTATATTGCTGATACCTACTGGGGTCGTTACAAGACAATCTGCTGGAGTGTCGCTGTTGCCATGTTGGGCCACATCATTATGATTATCTCTTCAGTTCCTGGCATCATCGGCAGCCGTGCATCACTTGGCGTGTTCATCCTATCTATGATTGTCACTAGCACTGGCACCGGCGGCTTTAAATCGAATGTCTCCCCGTTGGTTGCAGAGCAATATCGGATAACTAAATGTTACATTGCTGTGACTAGTACGGGTGAGCGCGTCATTGTTGACCCGGCCATGACCACTACGAGAATCTATATGGTAGGCCGAGTTAAACGCACACTCCAAACTACTACTGACACCACCCGCAGTATTTCTACCTTTTTATCAACATTGGTGCTCTTATTGGTCAGATCGGAATGGTTTATGCTGAAAAGGTACGTTTCAAAAATAAACTCTGAACCTTCTGATGCGGTGCTCTAGTTTGTTGGCTATTGGCTGGCCTATACATTACCCACTGCAGTTTTCTGCATCTCTCCTCTGGTTCTTTGGTATGGTCGTAATCGTTATCACAGATCTCCGCCGCAAGGTTCGGTTCTTCCAGCCGCGCTGCGCATTTGGCGGTATGCCCAGCGCGGACGATGGTCGTGGAATCCTTATAAGACAATCAAAAATCTCACCTCCAATGACTTCTGGGAAAGTGCCAAGCCTTCTAAGCAGGTTGGCGAGAAGCCCAGATGGATGATCTTTGATGACCAGTGGGTTGACGAGGTCCGTCGTGGTTTCAAAGCTTGCAGCGTCTTCGTCTGGTTCCCGCTTTACTGTGAGCTCTCCCCACTCAACCCCCCATATCGCTTCCTTTGTAGCTAATTTTACGCCACACAGGGCTCTGCTACAATCAACTTAACAATAATTTGGTCTCACAAGCTGCAACAATGACCACCAATGGCCTACCTAATGACGTTCTGTCCAACCTCGATCCCTTGGCTCTCATTATTTTTATCCCGATATGTGATTTGGTGGTAAGTATCGTGAAGGAACATAATTTCCCTGGTCTTATTATGACAACCACAGATCTATCCGGCACTTGCACGTGCCGGCATCCGGTTCACCCCTCTAAAGAAAATCGCTTGGGGCTTCGGCACTGCAGCCGCATCGATGATCTGGGCTGCCGTTGTGCAGTACTATATTTACAAGACAGACCCTTGTGGGCACTACGCTGGAACCTGCGTGGACGCAAACCAGAACCCGCTTGTTTCCCCCCTGAATGTGTGGATTCAGAGTGGCTCGTGAGTAACTTTCTCAAGTGTGCACCTTTGTGAATAGATGTTGATAGTACATATAGATATGTGCTCATCGCATTCTCTGAAATTTTCGCATCGATCACGGGTCTCGAGTATGCATTCACCAAAGCACCGACGAACATGCGTAGTTTGGTCATGTCTGTGTTCCTCTTCGCGAGTGCAGCCTCAGCTGCCATTGGCGAGGCTTTCGTCTGTATGTCGTCGTCATTTGTCGTCGTCTGCGAACGTACCCTCACATAATTGCAATAGCACTGTCGCTAGATCCACTGCTCGTATGGAACTATGCCATCAGCGCTATACTTGCGGGCGTTGGTGGCCTCCTATTTTGGATCGTCGTTCGTAAGCTCGACAAGGAGGAGGACAAGCTCAATAATCTGGCCAATGGGCACTTTGTGGACGAATTAGGACTCAGCCCGCTGTAGGCGGAGTTTGAAACGCGCGGATGGCAGACTCTGAACGCGTCCGGAGTCCGTAACCACTGTAAATCATTGTCCAATACTGTCAATGAATTCATGACGCTCTGGAAGATTGCCAAGGACCAATGAGATGCTAATGCGCCATTCACCCAGGTGTTTTGTTCTGGTTTACTCTCATGGCTTGTGACAATGATATTCTGCCGTCCCTTGATCGAGCGTACGGTTTGGCATTTCATTCAAGTACCAGTTATAGAATCCGCAGCTGCGTTAATGCTTTGATGGATGTCAGTTAGGGGGCACCTGTTTGAAGTGAGGGTCCCAGGCGCAGCATCATACCAGGACAAAAGTTCAACTTAGTACTTGTCATTTCGCCAAAAACAATACTGCATACGAAATTGCCGACCGTACCAGTGGTTCATAAACTACCTCTCGCCGTCCGAGTTGCTCCTAGGTAACCTAAGTGTCGGGACTGAAGACTGAGCCCTCATCATTCCCAAATACCATCAATACGCTGTGAGCCTTTCAGTGGAGAAGCGGGCGTGTTTTAATTCGGCGCTTCTATCAACTTGCAGCTTCTGCGGGGGTAAAGTGCAGAATATGGAGGCAGGTAAGGTCTATATCCATAACATAAACTTCAACCTACTGCAGCCCGGAATCAGATCACGCTGGGTGCAACATCGCTTTCTACAAAAATACGTCAGTGATGTGATATTAGTAAGAAGATGAATCTAGTACTGACAAGCCGTAAGAAAAACTATTGATAAAAACGGAAACTGACCGCCAAGCCATGAGAAGTAGAACGAGATAATGACGAAGACGTCATGATGTTGCTGACAGAATCTGCACCGCATCAGAGTAAGTCGTAGGATTGGTGTGTTGCTATAAGCGGTGCCAGTGAGAATGCCATCAAGCACATGAGCAAATGATACGAGCGCAAAGATGTATGAAGGTGTGGTTGCATAATTTAAACTGGTTGCAGGAGAGGTGGCGTCGTTAAATACACAGCAATCGTGGCCAAAAGTAATCCACACTCCACATGAAGTAGCACGACCAGTAGAACATGGGCTACCTCGAAATTATTGCTATTGGTTTTCCCTACCACTTGATTCATATGCATGTCCCATTCTTGGTCCAACGACAGTCGGCGAACTGAGATCAGACAAAGGCCTCAAAATAACAACTGAGGAAGAGGACCAAGGAGAGGATGACCTTCCCGTGAGAAGGGAGCGGTTTGGTGAAGGTCGCATGTGCATGGATAGCGACCAAGACTGGCCATACGTGCATATAATCGGAAGATAAAATACTTACATGTTCCTGCGACCCACCAGGGACCAGAACGCTGGGGTCAAGACCAGCCACCAGTGTGCAGGGGGTCAAACGGAAGGACTTGCGCAATGTGTTGCATCGTTACAAGTTCGGCTCACCATTGCGACTTGACTACTAGCTCCAACTTCTGGAATTGCACTTTGCAGTAAGGTAAGTGATATGTACGGCTATAGTGCCGTGACCGTGATAGTCAACTTTGACTTACCTTCAATAGGCTGCTCAATTCTTGTTGAGTCGAATATTGTGAGCCTCATAACTTGGCAAGTTCAGTTCGGACCATCATGGGTTTCTTGTCCACTGTAGCTACTAGCGGTTGGCCAACTCACACGCCACGATCATACTTGTCGGCGCTCCTCGAGGGTGAGCGCTTCTCTTCGTTGTTGGCCCACTGAGTCAAATGCGTAGCGCCATTCCGACTTGAAGCTTTGACAACGTGTATTCGGCGTGCAGCGCACATGAGGAACAAGTGCCAGGCTGCAGCCACTGGCGGGTCGTGTCCAGTAGCGGTGGCGGTGGCGTGGCAATGGAATAGTTTAGGTAAGAAACCAGAGACAAAATGGAAGAGAACTTTGGATCAGGCACAGACCACAGTGTTTACACTAGGCATGCATGGCAGCCTGGCTAGATTTGAATTCAACCGTCACGCTGGCGACTGGCCGCATCCCGAACAGTTCGGTGCCATCCGACGAGCTCTATTAGAGCCTATAAGCCACGTAACTGATGTAAGCGACGATATGGCGATTTCCTGATCGCATTCGTGCTTTCAGGCCCCGAATCTCATCATACTCTCGGAAAATACTTATCTATAACCAACCGAAGGCATGCAGAAGTACATCTTCTACAGCCGGTTTTCATATTGTGCCAGTTCTCACTAGTCGCTCAGCGCCTCTAGCTGTCGGCTCGACAAGTATGGCCATCTGAGAACCAGAACTTGTCAAATCGGACTCATCTGGTGCAACCTCTATCGATCTGCTTGCGTTAGAATGCGCTGCGCTAGCGATTCGGGGAGTTGAGTCACCTGGAGATCTCGGTGAGCAATCGGCTAGAGTTGAATTTATGACACGCCATAAGTATATATTGAATGCGACTAATACCCTCTTCTAGACACGTATCCGAGAAGAACGGAAAGTCGCGTATCTGTAGTTTTGAGTACGCATCGCATCATGGAACTGATGTCTTGCCAACAGCAACTGTCGTCCCTTTTTCACGAGTCGTGCTTCGTGTCGATTTGGGGGAGAATCGATCCGTTTCCGTAGAGAGAAGCTGGTAGGTTTCGCGACAGAAGTTTATTCCTTCTGAGCTGAAAGTAGCACAAGGATTCTTGGGGCCAGCATAAAACCTGGAGCGCATGATGCCAGTCCACCATCGAAATTTTGGATCCTGTCATTCGCACCGTGACAACCATGGGTGTTGCGGATTTTTCATGCCTCACACTATGGTCTCTACTTCTTGGCATTATGACCCATGGAATAGTTGCGTTCAATATGTTATCTAACGACAATGTGAGGCGCGTGTATTTTTCTTGATCCAAACCACTCATCCTTCCTCCATTAGCTGGCCGTGTAAGTGTCACATGTATGTTATTTACGAAGTCAGATACAAATCTTCAAATGTAACAGCTACTGGGGCCAGAATTCATACGGAGCCATCAATCCCGATAAAACAGCTCACTGGCAGAAGACACTTTCATACTACTGCATGGTCAATTGCCTTTTTTCTAAAATTTCGAGTCGCCGCTTGACTCCAGGTGTCTCAGGACAATGTCATTGACACCTTTCCAATTGCCTTCCTTGTCGATAGCTATGCGGGGGGTAATCTCCCGTCGATTGACTTAGCGAATGTGGGTAATCTGTGACCCTCATTCCGGATCATGCTGACACTAAACTGATGTGCAGATCTGCAACTCAGGCAATGCTAACTATTTTCCAGGCACTGACTTGCTAGATTGCTCTTTTCTTGCCTCGGACATCCAAATGTGCCAGTCCGCGGGAAAGGCAGTCACCATCTCGCTTGGTGGTGGAACAGGAAATATCCAGTTTCAAAACGACTCTCAGGCCGCTGCTTACGCGCAAACAATATGGAATCTTTTCCTAGGTGGAAAGAGCAAGACACGTCCCTTTGGATCTGCGATTCTTGATGGGTCCATTGGTTTTTTCACATCTTTAGACTTGTTCTGAACGCATGGCAGAATTGACATGGACATCGAGGGTGGCTCGCAAACAGGCTATGTCTCCTTTTTGACTGCGCTTCGGAAACATATGAATCGAGGCAAGAAGAAGTGAAGTTTATTTTTTTCTGCTGTGAGCATTGTTTCATATTGTTTGCGCAGATATTATATCACTGCTGGTAAACTGAGACGCTTTTCATTGACATTCATTTGATTTTCATATTCGAAATTTACTCCAGCACCTCAGTGTCCTTACCCAGACGCATACATCGGAAATACGCTCAACGTAGTGGAATTCGATGCAGTAGTATGTCCAATTCTGTCCGTCTTTTTCCTGATTGCCCGCTTTTTTGGTTGATAACCACTCACAGACAACAACTATTGCAATCTACGGCATTACAACAATCGTAAGGTAAGTTACGATGTTTCTGTCCAGTACCGTTCCTCAATAAGATCGTTGAGCATAGGACTGGGACTTTGCTACTTGGTGTGTACCAACGGGGGCCAGTTCATGTCTTGCTTCCTAATCCTTATTAGGGACGATTGGGCAAACAGCGTCTCACCCAATCGTGACGTCAAGGTTTACATTGGCGCTCCCGCGTCATCTGGTGCAGGATCTGGCTATGTTAGCCCCAAGAGAATTACGTCAATAATTCAGCAGACTCAGTCCAATTACTCTTCCTTTGGAGGGGTCATGTTATGGGATGTATCAGACGCGTACGGTGCGTCGAGCCTGCCCTGTCTTCATAACCTTCTATAATTCTACTGCCTCAGCCAATCATCGCTACGACAGAGCAGTCAAACAAGCTTTGAGATCTGACGTGGATCTGCTCAACAAACGAAGCCGCGCTCAATACCTATCAGAAACGCACGATATCACCCATGACGAGGACTGATAGTTATTCGTACTTGACTACATACCTCCCCCTCCCCCCATCGCCAGGGGTACCACGTCCTATATGAAATTGTTTGTTTCCGTATGTGAATATAAGTTGTAAATCTCTCCCTGACTGTGCTCTCAAAAGGTCGACTTCTGAGTCGTTTCAACGTCAGTGGATATCCTCAGGTATCCGTAGTCCTCGTCGATAAGCGATGTCAAATTTGAGGATCACAATTCACATCAGATAAACTGGCTTATTCATAATAACTACAGGCGTCCTAACCACGAATAAAGTAAATCTGCGTGTGTGATTGATGCTGCAGCACTGAATCCTCATTGCCTCCGTCGGAATCGATGTCGATGCTTTCACCATTGGCTTCAAGTGGAAGTTTGCAATGGTAGTATCACGACCTTCAAGATCTGCGATTGTTATCACCTTCACCATATTTCTAAGGTCCAAAATCTGGCTGAGGAGGCTTCCAAAAGCATGATCGCCGGCCTTGTTATCATGAACCAGGATGAAAGCCAGTCAGGTTTGAGCCTTGTCGTATGTGAGCGAGAATTTCGACCTAGTCACCATCGAGTGAGTTCGACAACTAAGAAGGAACTACTAGCCGCATTCTACGACGGTAGCGGGAAGTGCGGGTTGGGGAGTAACACAGTAAAAGGCCATTAAATCCCATCTGACGCAAAAGGCGGTTGATAAGCAGCCTGCGGGAGCGAGACTTTGACTAATTCATTGTGCATATGCGACCCGATCGATGATCGTCCCAACGTACGTTGATATCGAACTGACAGTCAACAGTGCAATTCCATGCCGAGCATGTGCTCTGATCTTTCATACGATGACCACTTCGCCATCCAAAACGTGACTCAGTGGTTATGTTTGGAGACTGTAGTGGTCATCATATGATGTATTTACCTGAAGGTACGCTCCCGTGTCTATCCAAACTTCGCCCAATGGATTTGAGAAACCATTCCGACAGGACATACTAGAACCTGAAATGATGAACGTTGAGGCCTGGGGGATATATGTATGTAGTTCGCTTTTCTAACCGTTCTAAGAATGATGTGTGACTCGGGCTCTCAGAATGTCAGAGACTTGATCCGGATCAACGTCTCAGACATGACGGGACTCCCAGCGGAGTTTAAACCTATTGACCATGCCATCAATAAGTGCTTATGCATATGACGCACCAACGCACCCGCTGCACCTGCGGCGGCGGCGCGGCGCCCAACATCCAACATCCCGCCATTATTGGAATGCTGTGTTCATGCTCCACCTCAACTCTGTCCATTATCAGCCCATCCACCTTGCCCGCGCAGCACCCTTCCAGATGTTCCCTTTCTTGTCAGCTTCTCTCTGCAGCCATATGCATCAGCAATTGGCATCGTTCTTGATTATGCAGGATGTGGTACTGCATTCCTCTGTCGCAGTGACCGGAACGGAAACTCGGGAAAGCCAATGACAAAGGTATGTCCTCACTGTGTGGTTGATTGATGTTAGATTGACACAGTCTATAATAACATATTTATGCATCAAATATACTATAACTACTGTATAAGTGTGATTTTGAGACATCGTGTGCTTTTAAAAGCTTTACAACGTCCATGGGAGTAAGTCCTTGGTGCTGTTGCAGACAGTGAGCGGGAGCGGCTTTCATACTCCGCTTGGAGGTGCCGATTGGCTTGCTGTGTTCCAGACTGAACTCTGGCCCAAACCAGCCATTTCAGAGATGTCCTCCAGATTCTCAGGCCCGCCTGATAGGTGGGACTGGGATAAGTAACAGGTTTGGATCTTCAGCACTTCTGCCATGACCAGGCTCCTGTCGCCGAGAATTTTCGGAACAGACCTAAGTAGATCTAGGTGTCAAGAGCTTCACCGAGCTCACGCGTTGTGATTCACGCTCGACCGGCACGATCACCCTGACCAAATTTAGAGGTAGTACCTATTGGTTTGTTGATTGTACCCGACCACCCGATATACATCGACTCCATCAAGCACTCGGTGCTCAGCCCAAGTGTGCAGTCCGAGAAGATTGTTTTGATACTGGCGGTCGTAGTTGGCGTTTCCGCAACACCTCTACATACTTCCATTATAGGTCCTATGAAAGCATTCCTCGGATCTTCCGATACGCGTCGGAAGTATTTCGTGGGCATACCATGTGCTTCAGATGTTCGACTTGCAGTGGGTTCGGGTTTGCTAGCAGGGAAAGTACTAGGCTTGATATACTTAGCTCTGACGACCAGTTGGCGGTCCCGATCTATACTAAGTCACGACGCGACAAAGAGGATCTTGTGGATTTCCTGAGGTACGTCGCCCTTTCCTCGTGTATTCTTGGGGGAATTCACTAGAGAAGAAATCCCTTATCTGAGCACCGTGGAAGTCACTCCTCCAGTGCCATAGCCAAAGGCGCGTCAAATACCAGATGGTATGTTCTTGGATGTTACAGAGGTAACGAAAATTTAGAGGTGGCCCCTATTGGACACTCACTTGGCTGCAACATGACTCCAGTCGTCCACGAATTTATTTGGTCGTATCACATGGATGGTTAACTAGAACTCCATTTTCATCCAATTGACATGCGACTCAACCCCTGTATGAGCAAGGCTCAGCTGGCCCGAATGGTTCAGCTTTGTTGTTTATCGTCAATATGGGAGCCACAATCGTTGCAGTCAAACTGCCATGAAGTATGTCCCTTTCCGTATCAGGTTCGTTGAGACTTCTATCTGCCATCTCATCCGCATTCCGTGCTGCATAAAGAGAAAGTGGTATTGTACAATAATATGTTGTCGGCCATTGATCCCTATTCCGTCACTGTTCCACTGCAACAGAAATCATCGCGATGTTTTCCAAATCCCACCTGACATGTGCGCTGTTGTTCTGTTTCGTCACTCGCACTATTGCACAATTCGACATGTCATCGAACCAGAATGTCAGTTAGCCTTTTTCTTTCTTGACGCGTGATTGACAACTTTGACTAGCTGGCTGTGTGAGTGGATCACGAGTATGGGACGCATGTCTCCGTTACCAACGATCTGGTTGCAGGTACTGGGGTCAAAACTCGTATGGAGCTGTGAATCCATCCGATACTGCAAATTGGCAGCAGCCCATCTCTTACTATTGCAATGTTGGCCTATTTCCATATTATACTGGAAAATTTACCTCACGTCTTAATCGCAGGACACCGTGATCAACACTCTCCCGATAGCCTTTCTAGACGAGTTCTACTCAACAGGAAATCTCCCGTCCATCAACCTTGCAAATGCAAGTTCTCACTTCTGATTTCCGGGACCTGTCTAACCCGTCTGTAGACCTGCACGAGCCCTGTTTTTTCAGGGACGGACCTCCTCAATTGCTCATTCCTCGCATCGGATATCGAATATTGTCAAGCTGCAGGAAAAATCGTCACAATGTCGTTGGGAGGAGCAACAGGTTCTCCCGGCTTCACAAATGACACCGAAGCAGCGGCATATGCCCAGATAATTTGGGATCTTTTCCTGGGAGGTTCGAGTACTACGCGTCCTTTCGGGTCCGCTGTTCTGGACGGGTATTGATGCATCAACCCCTTGAGAAATGTGCGATCTGACACTGAATCTAGCATCGATATGGACATCGAAGGTGGCTCTCAGACTGGACTTGTATCTTTCTTGTCTGCCCTTCGCACCTTGATGGATGGTGGCAGTAAGCCGTACGTCGTTCCACAAGCTTTTTATTCGCTTTCTAACAGCCTTTACAGGTACTACATCACTGCGGGTTCGGTTTCTGATGCTTTACACGATGACCGTTACTGATACTGTGAGACTTTTCAGCGCCTCAATGTCCTTACCCCGATGCCTACATTGGTACTACTCTGAACGAATTTGGATTTGACGCTGTATATGTCCAGTTTTGTGAGTGATATTTTTAGTTTGAGTCTGCGTCTCACGCCCTTTTAGATAACAACTATTGTGGATTGACGAATTACGACAATACGAATGTAAGCATCCCATAGGCCGATTGTTATCATTGGCTAAAAATGCGAACTGTAGGCTTGGGACTTTGACACATGGTATATAATCTCGTTTGACTGGCAGAATTTTTCTTGGCCTAACCAAAGCACAGGGACAACTGGGCACAGACAGTATCGCCCAATCCAGATGTCAAAGTCTACATAGGTGCCCCAGCATCATCGAGTGCAGCTGGATCCGGATATGTCAGTCCATCGACGTTTACCCCAATTATCCAGGAAACAATGGCCGAATATTCATCTTTTGGAGGCGTCATGCTGTGGGACGCGTCTCAGGCGTATGGTAAAGTGGTTATATACTACTTGTATACACTTGTGACTGAATTTGCTCTTCAGCAAATGACAGATACGACATCTCTGTCAAGGATGCACTGTTAGGTGGTACGTCTGCCCCTCCGCCGACGACTACAATTACGACTACGACCACGACTGTGCCTACTACTAAGACCACAATTGTGTCGACTACTTCCACAACGAGCACCAGCACAACATCAAGTGCTTCTCCCACAACAACATCTGGAACTGGTTCCTGCGCTGGTGTGGCAGCATGGCAAACTGGTGTTGCGGTGAGTTCAATTACATATTGGGCAATTCTGGGAGTCTAATGGCTCTACTTAGTATGTTGGAGGTGACGAAGTCACATACGGGTGCGTGTACAAGTTGACTTGCGCTCATGGATTGGCACTTAACGTATCACGTTATAACAGCGGGGATCTCTGGACCGCGAATTGGTGGTCGGAGAATGATGTTCCGGGCGGTAAGTGAAAGCCTCTGGTGTGACGCTGCTATTTTTGCTGATACCATTTGTAGGTGCTTCCGGTGACTGGGCGAACGATGGCGCATGTGTATAACCATTCTGCCTCTGCGCGCTTTTGTTAGGTGTAGAGGTCGTTGCCGTTACTGAACTGCTCTAACCCAGCCTAATATCTTCTACCTATGTACAACAAATATTTATACTACGCAGAGCTGTCTTACATGTACCATTAGTTTTCAACATTGATGTAATTTTCTTGCCTTTCTTGCCTTTCTCGAGTAGTTTACAATAAATTTTTACAAGCACCCTTTATCTGACCTAATTATATGCCTCGTGTGCATTGCTTCGTCCCCCCAAGCCTCGGTTAGCGCTGCGAAGGGCTAGATGTGATTGGTCTATCATACGCCCAATATGAAATTTCGAGACGTGCAGCTAAAGGAGGTTATAGAATGAATCCATCAGATTCACGTGTCTTTATGCATGTGTTTAGTAAATAAGCGCTAGACTGCTGCGTGCTGAACACGCCACTGCCCTCATTTCGCAGACTTCTCTTCGGTACCCAAAAATTCGATACCAGTCTGTCAGAGTCTATGGGTTACAGAAGGCCGATCAGATAGGACAGATGCGTGCGCCTGGCCTAAGCCTGGCCAGATAAAGTAGCTACCAGTGGAGTGATAAACGCGAGGACTAAATCTGGACCAAGTCCACAGGGGGCAGTGAGCGACTAGTCTCGGTTGTTGCTCCCGAATTTTAAGCTTTGAAGTTAAAACCCCAGACTTCCGGTCTCTTCAAGGGCAGTAATACGTATCTGCTGCACTTCTGCTGTTGCTGATCGTGTATCGATCCTCCTAGCAGCGCACGATCACGGTTGAGGCTTGGCAAAGTGCCAATACTCCCATTTGATGTGGTCTTTATGAAAGTCAAACTTGGTATAAACTGATGTTCGACATACCTGGTACTGATGACCTGTAAATTGCGTGTCTAGACAAGATTTCCACGTCATCACTGACGGTTCTTGGTGGTACTTTGCGCCGCTTATATAAGCATAGTTTAGATTGAAGGGTGACTGAAAAAGGAAAGCTTTCTTGGTTTCCCAGTCTCATTACTTACCCCTGGACTGATACTGCGTGCTGAACACGCCTTTGCCCTATCTTGTTTCTGACCACGACTCTAATACTTTGACTGGCTCATACTTCTAGACTTGTAACCCTAATGTCGTTTCTTTTCTAATTTCTTTCTACTACCCTGGACCATTTCATACTAGTCTGTTCGAGTCAGATACCATTTCCCTTACAATGTCCAATGACATACAGAAGGCCGACCAGATAGCACACAGATTCTACACAAAGCTTTGTCTTGTCGTCTCAAATGCTAGGGCCACTTCTGAACTAAAGTCTCAATCAAAGGTCGACAAATGGGTGCGTGACTCCTTCGAGTATCCAGACTGAGCTAACCTCTTTCTAGTTTAACCTTGAAACCCCAGACTCTGACCTCTTAAGAGATCATCTTCGTATATACAAAGCAGTATCTACTGCACCTGCGCCACCCCCATTCGAACTTCAGGTGCTACTCTCCGTCCCAGATCTCATCACTAATCAAGTCTTGGTCCACCTTGCACATGATTCCTCTCGCTTTCGCATCGACCCAACGCCTAGGCACATCGTACTCGAGAAGTGGTTGCTCAATTTTGTTCCAGAAGCTCGTGGAGACAGTGACGCCGACAGTGTGGCACCATCCACCATTTACAAGCATGGAATACCTCTCTTCCGTAGTATCTACAGTCTACTTCGTATTCTTCCCTCCTGGAAGCTTTACAAGAAGCTTAGGAGGCGCACAAGCAATGCCTACCGGAACGGCAACCTAAGTATCCATCTGCGCGTCAAGGGCCTTGAGGACGGCGTTAGCGCGACTGACATCCTCGATTTCGGTAAGTCACGTTACCTTTAACCTCGTGGCTTCATCTCATTTCATCATTACTTCATCTCCGTCCAATGAAGACACGCCCCCTGCACCCAATGCACCACCACTACAGCACCAAACCCATATCTTCCCTGCTATTCCACATCCTTCGGGTACACTCTCCCTTGACATCACCTACCTCTCTTCTCCAAACTTCCAGCTCGACGAACTTGAATCTCTCCTCTCCTCTCGGTTTCTCTCTCTAGATGAAGGACCAGAGTTCACCCCTACCCTTGCAAAGAACCAGCAGCGTGATTCCTTAACGGGCCTTCCGGGTAGTCTACCATTGCGTGCATCTCTTCCAAAGTCACCACCGTCCTCGATTGCAGATCGTTTTGTTCTCCCCGCCCCAAATTCTCACTCCCGTACAAACTCCATGCCGGTCAGCCAGAGTCCACGCTTGGGCGCTTTCCCCATGAGTCGTACTTCCACCGGCGCCGGGATCAACGCGGGATCGACATCTGCCCTCTCGATCGCGTCCTCACGTCAAGATTCGAGTACAGCTTGGTCCAAGGAAGACACAGGACCTTTTTCGGGCGTTTCCGCTGCTGCGCGCATCAGATTGGAGAGTATGGCGGGGAGGAGTAGTAGTGCGGTCAGCATTATATCATTCGATTTATTCATCGACAACTGACGTCTCTTCAGGACCTTCCCTCTACCCCAGCGCCACTTCCGATCCGAAGACCGGGGATCAACCCGGTCCATCCAGTTCAAGACGTCCACACTGTCATCAGGCTCTCCGTCCCTTCACTCACCTTCCCCTTCTCTGCGTCAACCATCACCACTTTCTGCAGGCATTCCATCACTGCCTTCTCGCCCGGTCCCAACGTCACCAAACTCCTCTCGTGTTGTTCCCCACTCCTCGATTGGATTTGGTAGGCAATCTCCCAGTAGCATCGGAGGTCGATCAGAAGGCGAGGACACATCTCCGAAGATTCCAACAAGGAAGCGTTACTCCAGCAGCTTTGGACATCGCTACACTGCAGCCGGAGGTGGGGGGAGCGTTGGAAGTGCAGGAAGCGGGGAACGAGCAGAGGTAAGCGACCTCGATGCCTTATTATACATTATCCTTCACGTTGCATATCCATCTGACTGATATTGCATTGCATCGCACGTTGCTTCATTTTTCATCATTTGCTATTTATAGATGGAATGTAGTACTAATAACATTCCTGTGCAGAGTACCTCTTTCCTTGGTGTACCCACTGATGACGATGAGATATCCATCTTTGTCAAGGACATTGATGCGCGGAAGCCACTTAACGCCCAACGTCAACCTTCGCCTGCATCTACACAGGGCCCACCCACTACCCCCTCACATACCAAGTCCGACTCCATGGGCTCCGCGGGTCCAATGTTGACACGAGAAGAAGAAGTCGACGAACGTTTACGCCACATGAATGAGACGTTCCTTGCGAGCTTGGAGGGACTTGGTAGTGGCCGGAGAAGAGGCAGTATGGGTGGACATTCAGCGGGCGGAAGCCCTATCTCGAGTACAAGTGGACGTGATGAGGGAGAGAACAGAGGTATGCGACGCACGGAGATCCGGCGGGGAACGTCAAGACCGAGACTTGGCTCCTTACGCAGCATGAGCGCCAATGACGTAGCTTCGAGTGGCGGGTCTGCAGAAGTGATGGGGAAGTTGGAACTCGACGAGGAGCCTCGGGCACAAAGACAAGGTCCCCATTAATGTATGCATGTGCTTTCTTGATCATCCGACTGACTTGGTGGGGTGGTAGTAATGGTGGTTAGCCTTGTGTCTTTTGCAAGCCGCAAGGTCAGAATCTGAGTTACTCGGCGATTACTGATTTTCATGGCATCATCCTCGCTGTTATATTATTTTTACGCATTTTATAGCCATTTGCTTCATTAACTATCGTCATGCATACCCGAACTCTCGTCTTTATCATATGCATAAGTTCTATACGCAAGGTTGATTGGATCCACAAATGACATGTGTTAATGAGTGTATGTGGGTCTAGTAGGAATTGCGAATTGACTGTCTCAGTTCAAATTTCAGCCCTACTACGGTCCAGATGGCAAACGCACGTACAAATAATCTTGTTGTCCAAGGCTATCAAACTTTGGGCTGCTTCATCAACGAGACGTTCATCCTTGCACTCGACAATGGCTTGGAATTGGTCGCCTTTTGTTCCTCTTGTCTATTGGTACGCGTTACCAAGTGAGACTAGAATAGTTCGTACCTTTCCAGGTCTTCTGGTCACAATGTGATTGATGGGAGCATGTAAATAGAATTCAAGCCGGTGGCGTACGAACAATGAGAAGTTGCACGGATCATTTGAATTTCACTGTTGCAATCGCCTACATTAGCCCGCTCAATTTTACCAAGTATGTGGTCGGGCATCAAATCTCCCAGAATAACCCACTTCCATTTGATATATCATGGCCTCAGCGGCATGATCGTGATACTGGGCACTTGACAGATAAATTGCTCTGTTTGGTCAAAGACAGGACGGAAGCGATGTTCTCCGAACACACAGGAATGTACATGACCCTCCGAGCTAAGCGTGGCCGAGAGGTTGTGGATGCTTAGTGCGATCAGTGAAGTATGGGATTTCGCAGGGGTTGCTTGTTTGAGCACGAATTGGCGAGGGATAAAAATGAAATATAAAGTTGGCGGAACGTTGGTGAGATGAGGAACATGATAAAGCATGTATGCCACGTCATTGGCAGCGGAGACAAGAGAGAAAATGAGCAGGATGTCACGTATTCCTGCAGAACGGACTCGGCAGCAGATAAAGCCAATCTTGGCTCTGCCCCGATCAGCGAATAAGCCTCACTGACAATCCAGGCATCTCCTAGGTTGCACGTTTCAACAAGATCGTCGAGGTACAGACCTAGACGTATTGATGATTGATCTTCAGTACAAAACCTCCACGGAATTGCAGTTAACCGGAGGTACTTCCTAGATGTAACAGTGGCTTACAGTGTCTTAGCTTTGTCGATGAGCTCTCTATTTTATCTCGTCTGTTGCATAACAGCTGCATTGATACGACCCGGCTATATGATTGTCAAAACATGAGTATTCACCGGATGCTTTGTATAGTGCTTTACATAATAGCGAGGGTCCTTAGGACGTCATCGTAGACAAAAAAAATTGTGTCGCAGCACAGCAGTGTACCACATGTCGAAAAGTCTACATGTTAGTGAGCTCGAGTCGCATCGATGATCGCACACCCTTGCTATAGCCAAAATTTACAATTCGAACGAATGTGCGCTCATGGAGTCAGGCCATCGATTACATCCTCGCCATTCGCAGTGGCCCACCAGTACATATTGATAAAGGGAATGTGTCGAGCAGGGCTTGAACTTCCTGCTGAACTTCTGAGCTACAAATTTAAGATTCCGACTCCGCAAGCCCTCGTGGCCTCACCACCATTTGGCAACAGCCTGCAACTGTGCAACAGCCCGATGCCCGAATTTCTCAGGTTATTTGCCTATTGTAGCACAAGTCGCCAGCACGCAACCCCGGCTGTGCTGAAGTGAGGATGACGAGGATGCCTCTGCAGAACGCTTCAGGATTGGAGGCTCGTGCGGACTGATTAGCAGAACTTTGATAGAAGCCCTTACAAGTTCGTTCTTCTTGTCAACAAATGTTCGTTCCTGATGACTTGACTCAGTCTCAATGTACTCAAGGCCGGATGTTCTATTCGTTTGAATGACTGTCGACGTCCACCAAGCCTAGACCAAACCATCAGCCGAGAAATATATCGCGCTATGCCAGCACGGCCTTGTTATTCAGAAAAGCTCGGGGCTTGCCGCCCTTGTGAAGGTCTCTCAATCTTGCAAACCCACCGTGCTCTCGATGCTCTTGCTGAAAACGAATAATTCAAGTGCCAATCCACAATAGCGCTTACTTGAAGCTAGTCGGTGCGCCAAATTCTATTGTTTGATTCCACGGAACGTTTCCCCGGCTATAGACTACTCATCGACATACAAGAGAGCTTGTCCAACATCAAAAAACTTAGCTTCCGCGTGAACTCTGTTATCCCAGATACATATTTGTCTCGCCTTGGCTAGTGTTGAACGTTCATGTCGGACAAATTGCGGATTACAACAAAGCGAGCTCCCACGTTGTAGCACCTGTCAGGGTGTCGTGAGCAGATTTTGTACAGCGAGAGATTCTAGGCCCGTTTCTTATGCAACGTGGTCGTCGTTTAGATCGTCGGACGTGTGCGTCGGCAATTTAAAAGAGACGACTTTCCGTTGCCCCTTAACTGCGCAAGCGCAACGGGTCTTGATCATGGTGCCATTTCATCGACCTCAGGAGCTGTACGTCATCACAACATCTTTGAAGTCCGAAGTCTTGATGAGGTATGTCTGGCAGGGAAATTCAGTGCCGGTTATCATAACGCATTCGTCTTGATTCTTATGCTTGATTTATGATTGGTAACCGGTCACTCAAAGTAAGTCGCCTAATGATTGCACTGATGGCCAGTCAAGGGTCGAGGACTAGGACCCTTGTCGGCGCCGGCTTTCATCCTAACGCCTTGATCTTCTCTATTGTGCACAATGATTCGTTCCGACTTTTTCTCTCGGTGTTGTTGAAGATAAGAGCTAATTTATAAACCTACAGCGTGTTTCTCAGAGATGGTCGCAAAATTTCTCTTGCGATGGGGTTGTCAGCCGGAGGTAGAGCTCTGCCGTGTTATTATACCAGTCTTCAAGCCTCCCTATCTCATTCTTTCGAGGCGATACACATTGCAGTGCCGGTGGTCACTGCTAATGACCAGGTGTCTCCGGGGAGTCATCTCTAAATTCGGAAATCTCTTCACACATTGTGCAAAACTACAGCATCGAAACAAAAGTTACGAACACAGCAAGTGCTTAGTGAAGTGGATAATCGGCTCCTTCGCGTGTTCTTTCTGATTTCTAGTACACAGGCCAGATATATTTCAGGGGACTTCATGACCTGTGACATACCCAAATCGGTGTGCAAGAACACCTCAGTCGTTCTAAGTGTCCGTACTCATAAAAGATTTCGTGAGTGACTACATCATTTTTGATGTTCATGACTTGAGAACAAGGTCGGCGATTCAATGGTTGCCCCATGTTATACACGCAATAGGTGAGAAACACGCATGAACTCAAATGAGACAAGGTGGCTACACGTAAAGCATATCAAACACCGACAGAAGGGGTGAAGTCATGCACGACGAAGATAGCGTACCTGTGTTTCTCCCCTTGATAAATTACCGCAAGCACGATTATAGGCTATCAAAGCCACCCATACAAACACACGATGTCCCAGCCAATGATTATACTTTACGATGTACCATCCAATATACCACAACCTTGGGCCCCCAATATCTGGCGGGTACGGTAAGGCATTTCACTCCAACAGATATGTGCGCTAATATATTTCCCAGGTTGATACTCAATTTTAAACGGCTCCCCTACCGTACTACTTGGGTGGAATTTCCAGATGTCGAGGAAACCCTTCACGGGATTGGGGCCCCACCAACTTCCGTCAGAAATGATGGCCGGCCTGTCTTCTCTCTCCCGGTCATCGTGGATCCCATCCGGTCGCCGCAGGCTCCTATAGTCCTTTCAAACGCAAATCACATTGCTGAATATCTGGAGGTCACTTATCCAGGCCAGCATACCTTTCTATCTGCGATCCTTACATCTGAACAATTTGCAGCGCGTCAAGTGTTTCCAGAGGGATCTCGTGCACTGCAGGCGTTGTTTGTGCACTATATCCAAGAGATATTCGTGAAGCCACTGCTCCCTATCATGATACCTCTTAGTCACCAACGTTTGCCGGAGCGCAGCCAGAGTCATTTTCTCAGCGGGACGACGCCAAGTTATCTTTCCGTCCCTCCAGAGAGAGAACAGGCTTGGAAGGCAGTTCAAGAGCAGTTCGATTTTCTGGCAAATATTCTTGACAAGAACTCGGGCACTGACGGTGACGGGGTGGTTGCTATGGGCCACGAACTCACGTATGCCGACTTCGCCATCGTTTCCGTACTTATTTGGATAGAGAAGGTAGCACCGCATGATGGCTGGGTGAGGATTCGGCAGTGGAACGGAGGGCGGTGGGGTAAATTATGGGAAAGGTGCAAGGACTGTATGGATGTATTTTAATTGCTATGACGGGCGCCGTGCTTAGTGAAATCGCCGTTCCTTCTTTTTTCGCCTTTGTTCGAGTTTATACTGCACGACAATGTTGATGCATTCTAGGACCGTGACGAGAGTGGGCGTATGGCAGTGACTCGGATTCTGAGACTCAGATGCAGGGGCATGCCACCGACGCCATGCAGATATACCCAGCAGATGTAGTCGCTACAAACAGTACTGCTGGCATAGTCTACTTATTCAAGTTCGCCTTGCAACCGTCTCCCTCAACCTGAGATGCGACATTCCTTGCACAGGCTAACTTTAATCAATCTTTAGTCTTAGAAGCACCTAATGCCTTGTCGCCTATTTTCAATCAATTCATCGCTGCCAAGTGTTCTATGATATATATCATTGCCTCAGCCCAGTCCGAGTCAGTGTCACAGTTGCTGAAACGCTGAAGTTCCGAGAGAAGGTTTGCTTTATTATGCAACGCTCTGCCGCCGGGCTTGACCAAAGTGCACTTATGTAACTTAAAAAATAAATAAACTACGTCAGGCTTGGCGCCAGTCAGTACTCTGAACAGTGTTCGCTAGAAGCTTCACAGCGGTTTGCAGGAGTCCAGGAGAACAAATAATCGATAGTTTCATGAGACGAAGTTCAAGTCCAAGAAGTTCTAAGTGCGTTGGCGAAGCTTGATCGGTCTTAATATTCCTTATCGGCCCTGTAGTAATTGTCTCAAGGTCATTCAATTGGGCTAAAGCACTAAAAACCTGAGTAGCTAAGTTAAGCCTCATTCTCAGACTTGTGAGATGGCAAGTCCGTCTTCATCATGTTCGCCCTCTTCATCTGCGGTAACCATCCCAATACCTGGCAAGTCGATTTTGAAGCGTCCTCCACCCACGCAAACTGGTATCCTCTCTCGAATCAAGGGTCTTCTTCCAACACAATCTCTTACTTCCGCCAGTGACGACATCAAACCTCTAAAGCGCGCCCATTTTATACTTCCCAAACTTGTCACAGTTTACCCTATATCCTCCATCAACCCTCCGTCAACACCCGCGCTCAAAGATGAGAAACGGG
Source organism: Suillus subaureus (assembly GCF_016647635.1). Lineage (NCBI taxonomy): Eukaryota > Fungi > Basidiomycota > Agaricomycetes > Boletales > Suillaceae > Suillus > Suillus subaureus. The sequence continues at coordinate 142,311 of NW_024538620.1, forward strand.
CAATTGAAGAGAGAGAGAGAGAGAGACGCAGGAGAGTTGTCAGAGGTAACTCTATTGGCCCGAACGAAACCGAAGAGTGGTGGAATCTGGACAAGGTGGAATCGTTCTACAGGGAGTGTTGCGCATCAAGAGAGGAAGAGCCAGATCCCGCGATTTCTGCTGCCTTTAAGGTGACAAAATTTACATGTGGGCTCTGAGAGCACATAAAGCTAATCTCAGATGGTTGTACTCAACAGCGCGCATCAGCCACAAACCCTCGGTCCGTTGATCTGTCCGGTGTACAATTGACACCCACATCTGCCGCAATCCTCTCTGACGTGTTTACGATTGAGTGGGGTCTTCGAAAACTCACCCTTCGAGAGTGTGATTTGGACGACTATGTAAGTTGGTTTTCCCCTGATTGCCTCTGCTATGCTCACAATAACCCAGAAATTGAAACTTATGCTTCACGCGCTGCTTATACCTGGCACTCTCGTTTTCCTGTCCGTTGCGTCAAACCGTCGCCTAAAAGCACCTGCATTTAAAGTGCTTGGGTTTTATGCCTCAAAAGTGCGTTATTTCTGCAGATAATAATGCAGCTGCTCATGTATTCCATTGCCAGGCAAAAAGTCTACAGTTCCTCGACCTCTCACAAACAAATCTGGACAAGAAGGCAGTAGACTATATCGTAGTCTCATTGACAACAGCACCTGAGCCTGGTTTAATCACCCTCCGTCTAGACGACTGTTCTCTCAGGGTACCAGCGCTGGATGTACTTGGTAAGCCATCAACGTTCACACTTCGTCTAATTTTCTCTAAGTGTGGCAGCCCGAGTTATTCGTAATTCATCTCTTCGCAACATCTCTTTGCGCCATAATCGCATCAATGCAACGGGAGCTGTCGCCCTTGCTCTCATGATCCGAGACTACCCAGACGTGGTCCCTACTACTCCCAATTCATCTACCTTTCCTTCACAAGGAACCATCATCTCTTCGCCGCCTTCCTCGCCGATTCCCCCCTTTGCCCATCTACCTCCTCCGTCACCTGTTACCCGTACAGGACCTGTACCGCCTCCTCCACGTCATCCATCGTCCTTGCCTCCTCAAACGACTTACACGCCGTATGTACCTCGTACTCGCCGAGGTGCTGCAGCAGCACAACCTCCCCCGCTCTCGGCTTCCGGTCAGCCCGTCCCTATCATCACGTCAAATCCACAGGGTGGTGTCACTACTCGCCATCTTGCACCAAGTACCGGGTCTCAACGGTCGGAGGGCGGACTCCATCCCAATGGTACGACTCACAGGCATAATGTCGGTCCAAGTGCTGCACTCCTGGACAAGGTGCGCGCTCTTGATGCATTGCCAAGACTTGGAGCTCTCCGCACGTTGGATTTAAGAGGCAACGACATTCGCGTAAGTATTTCTTTTGAGTATGGTATTATCTGTTGATGATGTCGGCGTAGAACGGGGTTACCTATCTTGCACAAGTACTCAAACGAAACAGGACACTTAAGGTCCTGAACTTGAGTGAAAACAAGCTGGATGTTCAGTGCTTGGTGGCAATTGCCGAGGCGCTGGTAAGCATTAGAGTCTCATTGGTCGTCAGTATTAACAGGAGCTTCTAGAAATACAATCATTGCTTAGAAACTTTGGACATCAGTTGGAATCCCTGCTCTGGTCCTGGTCTCGAAGGCGTGCGTTATTAACTCATTGCACGTGATGCCTAGACTGAATATTGTTTAGATTCAATCATTGCGAACGGCCTTCACATTAAATAACGCTCTCAAGCGTCTATTCCTCTCCTCCACTAATATGACATCGCCGGGCGCAATCGCACTCGCAGAATTTCTCCCTGAATCAAACTCCTTGCTCCACCTAGATCTCACAGACAATAGCTTGGACATCGCTGCCATTATGGCGCTCAACTCGGGACTTAAGGCTAATCACACGATGCGGTGTCTCGACGTCAATATACCTCCGGATGATGAGGAATTTGCCAGGTGAGTGTCTAGTGATCTATACGGTACGTTTTATGAATACGACCTCTTACAGAATGTGTCGTGAAATTCTCAACACTTGTATCCGGAATACGGAGGAAGCGGAAAAAGCGGCACATGTTTCTGATGGACTTCGTAGTCCGGCGAGCAACCGAGGGCTTGGTAAGGGTGTGTGGAACATGATCCAGGAAAGTGAATTAGCCAAATCAATACGTCAAGGTGGCGGGCTCAAGGTAGATGGATGTTCCCCATGTATGATCAACCTACTCACGATTCTGAAGAACAATTCTGAGATTGTATCAAGAGTGTATACGTTGCTATCTCAAATCGAGAACTCGGTGAATCGCCCACGGTCTATTTCAGTCACATCTTCAGGCGCATCCTCTCCAACTCTCGTGTCACCCGCGGACCAAGACCTCGTTCAGCAAGCCAAGGCCACTGTCGGTGAAATCACAGAAAAAGTGCAGACTACGACAGACGTCGCCCTTCTAGAAGAACTCCTGGGCCTCTGCGACAAATTGAACAGTGCTATCACACAGTTATCATCCGCTCCTTCGAGCAGACCACTTCTTCATGGCCTCGGGTTAAATATTCCCAGCGCGGTGATCAGTTCTGTCGACGGAGATGCTCTACATGAGCGCTCTGCAGAACTGTCAGAGGATGATACACCACTAACTCCGAAGGTAGATAAAGGAAAAGGTCGAGCAGAACCAGAGCCGGAGGAGCCGGAGAAAGTGTTGAGTCCCACTTTCATGATAACCGAGTCAGAGGACGAGGATGAAGACGACAACAGATTCTTAGGCGAGGAGGACCAAACTAGCGTCCCTTCCCCTGTGGTTAGGTGGGTCATCATGCAAGAAAAATATCTGCATACTCTGATGATGTCTCAAGGTCGAAAAGTTGGGTTCAAGAAGAAGGGGAAATCTTCCGAAAAGGTGCTGTCCTTCTCGGACCTGAAGAGATGGAGGGAGAGTACGCTGGCGAAGAACTCCGTCGTGAGGTGAGTATATCGGTCATTCAGTTCCATGCATATTTCGAACACTGCTACAGTTGTTGGAGGCCATGGTCGAACGGCCTCCTCCTCGCGGAATAATCGATGAATTTGGCATGGACATGGACATGATTGCACCTGAAATAGCTTCTCCTCCGCCTGGGGAGCCTCTACGACCTCCACCGCGTCCATACGTTTCCCGTACTCGTTCCACGTCTTCCAATGGATCAACGGGAGACTTACATTCTCCAAACTCGCCTACGACATGACTGCTGCGAGAAGCCCCACTCCACCCGCATCTCCAGCCTCACGCTCATTTCCAGGAAGCTTTTCTGCAAGCTCCCCTCCTGAGCCTCGATAAGGCATCATGCCCTTCATACACCATTTATTTCACTACTTTGACTATTCCATTCGGATTTGCCATATACCTGCTATCAATAGTGATTGTGGGATGTGAAATGTCTATCATTCAAGGATATTGTTTTGCGTTTGCCTGCCTGAATTCATTCCGTGTATTAATAATTACCTTTAATTGTGGATTTAATGCGACCAGAACATACGAGTAGCAGTTGAAGCCCCTGACAGGCGCCGTAGTAGCAACGTTATGTCATGGTGGTGGTCCGCTTAGCCTCTTCAACGTCAACTCTAATAACCTACCTACCCAAGCACTATGGCCTCCAACGAACTTGGGGCTGAGCCTCAAGTTCCTAGGCGATCCTCGAGAATTTCAGGGCAAGCAAAAGTAGAGACTCCTGCTCTTGCTAAGAAACCGAGAAAACCTTCAAAAGTGGGGACAAAAAGGGCAGCCGAGGAGTTTGACCAAGATGAAAAGAACAAGAGAGTACGCCACTTGAAGCTAAATTCTCTGATATTGACTGTAATGCATTCAAGGCTAAAGCCGCTGAAGACAAGACGGTCAAGGAGGATGATGGTGTGGCAGACGGAGCGCCTATCGACATTGGCGATATTCTACCCTCGATGACCCTCAAAAACGAGAAAGGCGAAGACATTGATACTGGTTCAATCGCAGCAGAGAAGGGTATTGTTCTCTTTCTTGTTCCGAAGGCTGACACGCGCAAGTTTTTGAGTTTATCTTGGTGTTCATCTTAGCAACGGGTTTTCTTTTAGCTGGATGCACTACGCAAGCATGTGGCTTCCGCGATATATGGCAAGAATTTACCTCGCTTAATTATGATGTTTATGGAGTCAGTGCCGACTCCTCAACTGCTCAGAGTAAATGGCAAACCAAGGTGCGTTGTCACCCATCACGATCCTCGATGTGCAAATGACAAGTTCATGACCGAAAATGACCGTCACTCCAGAAGGAACTCCCATTCCCCCTCATTTCTGATCCTAAGCGGTCATTGATAGGCGTTCTTGGGGCTGGCGATGGAAATAAGACGAAACGTAGTCATTTTGTCTTTGAGAAGGGTGGCAAGCTTTTGGACAAGAAAATGCCTGTGAAGCCGGTAGACAGGTGCGTTCCATGTCATCCTACTGTGTTTTTTCATTCGTTGATGTGACACACAGTCCCCGTCTTGCATTGGAATATATCAAAAGCCTCAGGCTGAGCGAGTAGGCCACGAACACGCCCGCTCGGTCAAGTTTATACTATGAATCCATTTGATCTCGTGTTGTTTCTAGAAATTTGTACACCACTTACACACCGCAATTTCTAGTTTATCACTCACAACGACGCTGACGCTGGCACTGGCACTAGCTTAACTATTCTATTCCTAGGCCACTAAAAAGTTGTCCCAGAGTGAACCGTTGCATCAAGGATATCCAGCACGGAGCAAGTTCAGTCTTGTTGGATCGGCGTAAATAGTGAAAAGGATCGAGTCGTGTAACGATGCTGTGGCGGCGTCAGGCTGTCATTCGTCTGCGAGGAGTTGGGCAGCTCAACAGTCGAGCTGTGGAATAATTGGGATTGCAAGGTATAAGACCGGATGAACGTTTCAATGAGTCTCCGTACCAAGTATGCGAAGGTGACTTATATGGTCAAACTAGAAATAGGTTTCAAACTTGTGAAAATATTTCTTTTGTTGGGCTGGTACATATCATAGAGGGTACCTCTAGGATCGATATGAGCCAAGAATTAAAGAAATTGGCGGTTGGGTTGTGGAGATATGGTCGAAATACTGATATTTTGGCCTACCCACCATATCTCAATATTTCTGACCTCCAGAGGGTATGGGACCATCACCAATCGATTCCTGCACTTGGAAAACCTTAGGACAGTTGTTTATAGTACCGGTCTTAGGCCAAAATGAGGCACAGTGACATATAGGAGGTAGGAGGGGGGAGGGGGACTTTGCACATCTCAAGAACGTGATTTTTTCTAAGAAATCTGGCTCGACCATCGTGTTCAGAGGGTTCAAGAGCCCTCGGGAAAAATGCTTTTGGAGTCCTGGCAAGTCATGGGAAGTCTGTAAAAATCGATCTTTGTAGGGGGTGTCAGCAAAACTGACATATTTCATTTCAGACAGGCTCAAGCCACTCTGGGACCATTCCCAATCGATTTGTATGATCGAAAAACACCAGGCACAGTCTTTTATATATTGGTATTTACATAATATCAAGATATGGGAGGTAGGGGGGGAGGGGGACCTTGCATATCTCAAGAATGCGATTTTTTCTGGAAAGTCCAGCTCGACCATCGTGTTCAGAGGGTTCAATAACCCCCAGGAAGAATACTCCTGGAGTCCTGGCAAGTCATGGGAAGCCTAGAAAAATCGATCTTTGAGGGGGGGTATCAGGCAAACTCACACATCACAATTCATATTGGTTCAAAACACTCAGAAATCAACTCCAATCCATTTGCATGATAATTAAACAGTAGGAACACTATTTTGCACATCAGCATCAACATAAAATCATGCCTTTTGGTGGAGTAGGCAGGGGGAGAGGGTACCACAACTCTGAAACATGATTTTCTTTGAGGAAATGAGCATTGCAATTGCATTCAGATGGTTCAATAACCTTTGTATCAAGTCCTATTTGAAGCCAGGCAAGTCACATGGAGGCTGAAAAAATCAATCATCGGATGAGGCAGCATGACAGGGGCGACTCTGCTTACATAAGCAAAAGCGGTCAGTGGGCAACTTTACAACAACATGACTTTGATCCATCAAATTCAAATTGCTGTTCCTCCTGGTTCAATTGCTTCAGAAGTCAGCCTGGGATCAAGCCATGCGACTCATACAACAGCTGCGAAGGCCTTGGCACAACAGGAATTCATCACTCATGACCCATAGCTCATGACTTTGGAACATGATTTTTTGGCATCAAACAAGCGCTGCTGTCAGTTTCAGAAAGTTCTATGACACATGGCTGGAGTTCTATCTGATGCCAGGCAAGTTGTGTGAAGTCTGGTGCAGCAGGCAAGAGGAGGTAGCATGACTCTGGAACATGATTTTTTTGGACCAGATGAATTAACACTATCGTGTTCAGATGGTTCAATAACCCCAGAAACAAGTTCCTTTTGAAGTCAAGCAAGTCATATGAAAGCTCAAAAAATCAATCATTGGCATGATAGGGGCGACATTGGTTACATAAGCAAAAGCGGTCGACTTGAAGATAGGTGGGCAACATCAATCAAGATACATAAAGAAGATATATGAAATGCTATACCTCTATGCCTGATGGGTAGTGGAGAGAGGCATAAACCCACCCTCGCTGCAGGGACAGGAAGAGGGGCATAAATCAATTATGCAAGCAGCAAGAATGCAGACATAACCTATGGAATGCGAAAGCAAGTGAAACCCTGCATTCTAGCTTGACGAATCTACCTCTGATCCAGATCATGGCTAATGGCTCGGACTCCATTGATGATGGATGGATGACCGTGGCTAATAATTCGGATTCCATTGATGATGGATGGATCACATGCATGTCACAATCACTGCATGGGATTCCATGTCAGCCAATGGGAAAACCGTGATTTCTTACATTCACTCACCAGGCTTTGGGACAGCATGCTTAAAAATTGAGTGAGACATAGATGGAAAGAGGAGGAAGTGCTTCCGACTCAAAGACAAGAAACTATGCTCCAGGAATTATATAGTGAGCTGAAGAAGCTACAACTAGCAACTGCTACCAAATCACCCTTTCTTGCTGCAGAGGCAGAAAGAGGGGGGGGGAATCCATCATATAAGTAGCAAGAATGCGGATGTAAGCTAAGGAATATGGAAGTGAAGCCTCAAGCCTTGCTCCGACTTGATAAGTGAGGCTTCTGATGAGCCAGTTGCTTTAATGGGTTAGAGGTTAGGGTTAGAGTTAGGGTTAGAGTAGGGTTAGAGTGTTAGGTTAGAGTAGGGTTAGAGTAGGGTTAGAGTTAGGGTTAGAGTTAGGGTTAGAGTTAGGGTTAGAGTTAGGGTTAGAGTAGTTAGGGTTAGAGTTAGGGTTAGTAGGTTAGAGGGTTGGTTAGGTTAGTTAGA
>NW_024539196.1:0-6701 GCF_016647635.1 Suillus subaureus
GAGCTTCTTCCGGCAAAATTTGGTTCAGATTATATGACATCACGCATAAATTGGGTCGTGCAGTCCTCTGGTGTCGACTACTTACACCTTCTCATTGTCGCAATGGACCATCTGGCCAGACAATATGGCATCAAGGCACGTTATCTCATCTCGGTGCATGACGAGTTACGCTACTTGGTTGCCGAAGAAGATCGCTATCGAGCTGCACTCGCGCTGCAGATCGCCAACCTGTGGACACGGAGCCTTTTTGCCTTTAAACTAGGAATGACTTACCTCAGGGAGTCGCGTTCTTCTCAGCCGTTGATATTGACAGAGTACTCAGAAAGGAGGTTGATATGCCATGTGTCACACCTTCTCATCCTGACCCTATCCCCCCTGGAGAAAGTCTGGGCATTGCTGGTATTTTGGATAAGACAAACAACGGTTCATTGTGGAAAGATGGACGCCCCATGATTGCGGACTCTTCGCCTTCCAAAGCGTCCGACCAGCTTAACGAAGGCTATGAGCCTCCTAGTTGTCTTATTCATCGTGCTGAGAGCGCGGCTTGGCTGCGAGCCCAAGCTACCTCTGAGTTCCCTGAGATTAAGCATCTTGCGCAGCAGACATCAGGACAGGTGATCGATGCCACGATCCGTGGCACCCAGACTGGTAATGAAGGAAAAAAGCGCGGACGCCCGGCGAAACACGCTTCCATGGATCTGGGTGACTGGGAGGCCATGCAAGAAGTGTTAAAATCAGGCAGCCTACACTGAAGGCTAGCGGTTGACATACCGATACGATCATCCTCACATAGGTGTCTTATCACGCTGTAGTGTTTTAAATTAGACCTCGCATAATATCAGAGTAACACTATTCCATGTTTGTGGCTACGAGATCTGGTTCGACTGTTTACATTGCAGCGCACAGACTTGTGAGTCTAGGGTCATGAGGGGGTGAACAGATGCCGTTGATAGCCTCTCAACATCCACCAAGGTGCCTTGTATAACATTAGTCAAAGCAATAATTTAGAGTTGTGCCTTTGAACGTGCGGGACTGGGAACTCCGTTTTCCTTCTCCTTCTCAACAAGCACGAACTCGGGTCGAATTGGAACACCTGCCATTTCCTCCTCAGCAGCACTAAGAACGAGAGACTTGAAACCGGCGAGGAGGGCGACTCCCACGGGCTTACCTGTATGGGTGTATTCGGGATGTTCCTGGTTACTTAAAATATTGAGATCGTACACCTGTGCACCGCTACGAGGTATCGGGTTAGACTATAAAGAGGATCATCAGCGGCCTATCGTGGTTTGTGAAGATCGTAATAGGAGAAAAAGATGTATCATTGAACCATAGCTAGCACAGCCTCCAATCGATGATTAGCACCGCTTTGCATGCGATATGAAACTCGCCTACTCCGCGGGCTGCAGATTAACTCGTAAGTACTGGCAGACTGCAATTCCGGATTGAGGTTTGATTGACAAGGTTCTGAATCAAATATTAACAAACACATTCCCGTTACTAATAGAACCATTACAGTACTGTGGAATGTGGTAAGTACTATCACTTCAAGACTTCAGCTAAGCTCCAAGATCTGCTCGAGTTTCGGGTCCACACATTTCAGGGCTTTCTTGATCAGGGTCAGCGCTCTGGTTAGTGGAATGTTCGTTACTATTCCAGAAAGGCCGCTGAAATGCAGCATTTCTAACAATTCATAGTTCTGAAATTCAGATCACGTCGCGCATGTGCATTTCATAGAAGCATCAAGTCAGTGTGATCAAGTTGAAAGCTTACATTGAGCTTATATATTATTTTCACAGCAGGGGTTGGTCCACTCTATCGTAGACCAGGTTCCTAGAACGATGTTGCAGGGTCCAAACTTGCTCTGCAGGGACGATGGGGTGTCGTGGTCTTGCTAGAAAAAATCCCCTCATTTCCTTGTCAAGCTTCTCATCACTTGAAGGGGGATACCCCAGAGTCGTTTTCCGGTGACGATCGACGAAGAAAACTGGGGCAACAGCGTGTGTCGATCTAGCCCACGCACTAGGAGACTAACAGCAAGGTCCGAGTCGGTATGTTCTCGAGCCTAACACATTGGCGCCAGATTTTCACAGGGTGTGAGCATGATCATTGATCGTGTCACTAAAACGCTAAAAATTTATTTGAGCCGGCGATCCGTCACTTCAGCTGTTCCACTTCTGATCATGCAGTGCGTTCGTCAGAAATAGTGTATCAACCATTTACTGTAGATGTGTTTATAAATATTATCGTTCTAAAGCCCTCATGCTGCCGACAAACGTCAGTGTTTTGCAGGTCCGCGTGTCAAAACACCCAGTCTCTAAAGTGATATCCAGAAGGGGGGTAGGCCCTAATGTTCGAAATAGCTAAACGAGCCTTTCAATCTCTGTGACTATGTTGTAACCATCGCTTACACCTGAACTGCGGTTTGGAAAACATTCCTAGGTTGCGACGAAGTGCTCCGGCTTTTTAAGGTTTGAATCAAAATCTAGGATTCTAAATGTGGCGGAAAGTCTGCCTCAGGAACCTAAAGGCCCCAAACCTGTTTCATGATTTGAGCGCCGCTCATTCGATCCAAATTTATCGACAAGTACTGACCAGAATTCTGTGAACTTCGTGAAGGAACTGTCATTTATGAGGACACCAAACTCTAGTCACATAATTTCGAAGTCAACTTGGATACGTGAAGCAATTATGTATGAACACACCCTCCACAAGTACAAAAAATTATAATGGTCATTATGAAACAGCATGCGAAACAACAAAGAAAGATGCGCGATTGAAACAAATGAGAGCAAATGCGATAAGAAATGGGTGATATAGGGAATGACATAGAAAAATAATGTCCGAATGAGGTCCTACTTAAAATCGTTGAATACCCAGCCCTCCGGAAGTTCCAGGTATGGGTGTAGTTGAAGGTCCGCAGCGCTCGAGCGGTCCTCCGGATCACTAAGCATCGTTCGTGAGCACGGCAAACAAGACGGTAAATAACAACACTTGCATTGCGAAACATCTATCCTTGAAGTCTTTTGCAAGATCGGATAGCACCACGTCGGAAGGTATGGGCGGGGGTTGCTTATTTTGGTATACCTGCAGCAAACTCATGAGTGCACCGCACTTTGCACCATATACGAAGAAAATGACCTTGAACATGACTGTTATAGCTTCATCATCACTCCATGGCCGCTTCCCTGCCCACATCTCGAGGACGACGCAGCCCACACTCCATATGTCAATTTTGGAGTTATAGCCTTTTTTCTGCGGATGTATGACCTCCGGTGCCATCCAGAAAACTGTGCCCTGCATCGCCGTAGAAGCCATGCCATTGATATCATCTGTGCGTTTTGAAATACCAAAGTCAGAGATCTTGCAAATTCCCGTTTTCTCCACCAAGATATTGTCTGCCTTCAAATCCTATACAAAACAATGAGGTACGAACAAACAATCATAGATAAAGCTTACTCGGTGTATGATATTCTTGGAATGGAGATATTCCAGACCCTCGAGAATCTGTCCAGTGAACGATTTCGTAACTTCCTCGTCGAATTTGCCATGGTCTCGCAGACAGCTTCCGACCGAGCCTCCGGGTACGTATTCTAAGAAACTGAAAACACGAATGAGTATATCATCAAAGATGGTTTCCGCAGCGCTTACATGCTCAAGAACGTCGGTGTCTCCTCGAATCCAAGGTATTGCACGATGTGAGGATGATCGAGATCCTTCAATGTCTCGCTCTCCATTTTGAGGGCCTGTACGAAGCTCATCTGACGGTTGTCTTTTCTGTCACTGGCGGTTATGGGGATTTCAACTTGCTTGACAGCAATCATCTCGCCCGTGGTGGCATTGAGGGCAAGATATACGCGACCATACGTTCCTTTGCCAATGAGTTCACCACGGACCCATTTGAATATCGCTGAATTACAGTTTAGCTCAGTATGGTAAAGAAAAGCAGAAAGCTCACGTCTGGGACCACCCGCCGGAGAGTCAGGGAGCGTCTTGTTGTAGTTCGCCTTCGTCTGTGACGAGGGTATCGACTTCCTCAATGCGACTTCCCCATAACTTCGTGCTCCTCTTCCGCAGATACTGTGTCGGCTGATAGATCACCCCTAGAAAAGCGATCTATCCGCTTCTTGTGTTCTTCCGCAACGATACGGATGGACTTCTTCGGTCGTACCAGCGCCTTGTCTCTATCACGATGTTTGGAATCCCGTAGGTATGGTCTATGGCAGTGGGCGATGTCCCGCCAGAATTAGCTTCAATGACGGGTTTGTCGAGATCATGCTCCGGGAAGAACTCCTCGAGCCGATCGTAGACATCCTCTGGAGGAGGACGATGCGCCCAAGTAGATTCCTCAAACGTGCTGCTTTTGTGCCTAGTCTTCGGCGTACGTGGTCGAGGAAGGCGTAGCTGAGGCATGAAATTAGGTGGTGCTGGAAATTGGCTGGGACACCGCGCGTCATACCACCAGGCCCAGAGCTTGGAGTTGTAACGTGAAGAGCGGGACGTGGAGGACTGGGATTCTGGTTGGTACCAGACACGGGAGTCCTAGAAGTGTCATTGTTCTCTGACGTGGGTTTGCGCGACCACAGATCAGAAGACGCGGTCCCGTAAGTTTCATTAGTGCCAACTCCATCGTCCGAGGAATCCGACGTTATGAAGGGTCTGAGTCTAATATCCCAGACCGGCTTGTCCTTTTCATCCGGACGTAAAGTGGACTCTGTGGCTGTGCTCTCCTGACTGCTGGCACCAGAATCAGTCTTGAAAGTCGAAGGTACGATCGTCCCGGTGGAAGTAAAGGTAAGTCCGCATGTATTATTCGACGTACTCGGCCGAGAAGTAACGGGGCTGCGGGGAGGAGTTTCAGATGGAGGGTTGGTGCGAGCTGGAGAACCAGCATAAGGACCAGGTCTTAGGGATGACGGAAGGGTGATTCCCCCATAATTATCCTCTCTCAGGGGAACTTCACCAAACCTTGAAGAGCCGCTGCTGGACTGAGTTTGGTGAGTGGGCCTAAAATCATCACGGTCGCGATGTGCGTCATTGGTAGGGTAACGCTGCTGGGAGGGCGAGGCAGAATGTGGGCGCGGACATGGTTCCTGAGTGGGTGACAGATAGCCAAGAGTGCCGCTCGCTGATGGTTGTTGAGCGCGAGTATATGTGGTGGTGTCCACATTGACAATATCGGGCCTGCTTTGAGATGGCCTGGGTCTGGGTCCTAAATCTAGGGGTCTTGGATAGGAATTGGTGCCCGAACCGGACGGAGTAGGAAGATGGGGCCGGCTCGGTGAAGGGCGAAGTATGTGTGGCAGAGGGGCTTCGAGCCCTTGAGAACCTCTGTGCTCTTCGCTTTATTGAGCGACCTTGTGGGAGTCGGAGAATCGGCTGGTTTATGTGTAGATATATAGTGTGATGGAACAGGCTTGCCTCCTCCCCCCTTCTGCTTGTTCTGAGATGGGCGGGAATACTCAACGTGTGATGGTCTCCTCTTGGGCGAACGCGTCATTCCCGACGACGAAGGTGGAGAAGGCTTTCTCACCACAGATCCCGCCTCGCTGTCACGGGTGGCTGCGAGTCCTGCATGATCGTCGGAAGTGTCAATCTTTCGGGTCGCAGTATCATAGCTCGCGCCCGATGGATGCCATTATCCTGTGGTTTTGTCCATTCCCCAGCTAGCCCCGCTGGACGTTAACGTCGCGAAAAGCTTGATCAACTGTCTCTGCATCTGAACCTCTCCGCAGGTGGTGTTTATGAGGAAATTCTCATGATAGGAGTAGATTGAGAAGAGGGAAGACTCTGTCCATGAGACGAATCGTAACGATGGCGATCGACGCCTGCTGAATGCGGTGTTTTTGCGGACGCGGGAGAAGGTTGACGGTCTTCATATCGTGCACTTTGTGGTGGTGACGATAACATGGTGGCAGATGAATTGGAGTGAGGAGGTGGCCTCATCGTACTCCTGTTATCTGAATCATCGATGTCATCAGATATCACAGATGGCTCATAGCCTGCATCCGGCGTTAGATCTTCAGAAGATACACTCTCCGGGCGAGAAGACTTGGATGGCCGTGGCCTTGGAACCAAGGGGCTGAATACTGAACGGGGGGCGGGGGCACGGATTTGACTGGCGAGTTTAGGAGCGAAGGGTCCTGACCCTTGCTTGAGAAGGACAAACCAAGAACTTCAGCTCCCCTCACTGTCACCTCGATCACGAACCAGCCGAATTAGGTTATCGTCTGATAGTGGTTCACCGATCGCGACTTTGCCGATTTGGGTGCGATAAATGGAGAGCTGTCCACATTGATCTTCATGCGGTACTTTGAGCTGCGGTGGTGCTTGGTCAGGATTGAAATGGAATGAGAAGAATCGGCGCACATCAGCAAAAATGCGTTCCCAGATGAAGCTGCGCTATTTGCATTGTGATATCGACAGCTGTATAGGCATGACAGTCATAGGTTACCATAATAACCCACGGAAGCAGATGTGGTACAGTCGACGATGAAGAAGGGGATGGAGACTGAAGTATGAATGTGAGATAACGACCAAACAAAAATAAAAAATAGCTCACATGGAGAGAAACCTCAGATCCAAGATGTCGATGTGAGGGTCTGCGATGGCGAAAGTGGAGAACATCGGCGATCTTCTGGAGACGAGTAGGGGGTTGAGCGGACTCGGTACGTTCAACGAGCGTTGTACCATCGTCAATAGCA
>NW_024539197.1:0-6688 GCF_016647635.1 Suillus subaureus
GTATCTCTGATACCCTTAAAAAAACACACACTCACTGTGAGTGGGAGTGTATTGGTGGGTACAAGTGGGGATATCATACCCCAGAGTACACCCATGCTAATCTCTAATGCCAGCTAATATAATATGAAAGGATTGAGTGTGCCTTTGCAAAGAAGTATTAGTATCAGTCTTATTCTATAAATTTATAGCCTTTACACTTTGGAATTGCATGTATAAAATATAGATGCCAAGAAAAAGAGAGCAGGAGTAACTAAAGAACTTGGGAATGCTCACAGACATTCCTAGATAGCTGCACCAAGCTATTTTGCAGCTAGGTTTACCAAAGTGAGTACATTTTATATAATAGTTCTGTTCCTTATCTAATAGTTGCTTTATCACTTTGTCATCCATAGTCCAATTTCCATGCATAGATGGTTGTGTAATTGCAGGGAAGAACTCTTTGAATAGTAGTGGTGAAATTATTGATACTGTTACTGACAATGGAGTCAAGTTAATTGATTTTAAAGTCTTTCATATCTACTAGAACATCATAGCTGAGAGAATGTATGAGGAAGGTCCAGACATACTGTCATTTTCTTAGCTGTTGACTAATATACTGACACATCTGTCTTCATCATACTATTTGTCTGTGACCTTATTCCATTTTGTAATTCATTTGCACCCTTGTAGTGTAATTCTTCTTATTGTTATATCTTCATTGTTTCTATACACCTATTGTACTATAAGGGTTAACAAATAGTATGTTTTTATATTCATGTTCTTGTATTTATGCATTGTAAAAGCACAATATGGCATGACTGGTGTATATCCTCAATAATAGATTTAAAAAAGTGGATTTGAACTTTGTTGTGAGATGATAGTTGTACTTATCGTAGGCAAAAACAGGCACAAAGGTTTGGTTATAAGCCAACATAGTGTTAAGAACCATGTTGCTCAAGGGGGAGAGAGCTGACTCAGAGGGGCTTGGCCTCAGCTCGTATGCTGTGCCCCTTACCTGAGTATGTGCCCTTCATTTCAGAGGAAGTCCAATGATGGTCTGATGCAGTCCAGAGGACTTCTGGAGGCTGGCTACTCTGCTGGAGAGCACTAGAGGACTTCCGGAGGAGTGTGGGAAACATCCAGAGGAATGCAGGAAGTGCTCAGGAGAGTTCCCACTGCAAGGTAATACTTCTACAGGAAACAGGATGGAAGGATAGGAGGTCTGAAGGTCTGGAGGACAGGAGGGCAGGATGATGGAGGACAGAAGGACAGGAGGATAGGATGTCCAAGGGTTAGGAGGACAGAACGTCTGAAGGACAGGATGCCCAGAGGTATGAGGGACAGGAGGGCTGGAGGTCCGGAAGGAATAGGGGCTACATCGGATGAAGTCCGATGTAGAAGCAAACAGAGGTAGACTACCCTAAGGTAGAGTCAGAGAGAACAGGGATTGGACCTAAGTCCAGAAAGAGGGTAAGTGCCGGAAAGGCAAAGCTCCGGCCTAGGGAATCAATCCCTAGGCCTGATGAGTAGGACAGACTTAGGTGGACCAAAGTCCAAGAGAGGATTGGGCAAGTCTAAGCTGATATTCCAACTGAGGAACTACAGGAGTATCTACAGGGGTTATACACTGGACAACATCTGAGGGGATCAGTAAGCAAAGGGGCAAGGCTATGTACAAGCATGTGGAAACACATTAGTAAGTAAGATGGAACATAACTAAATGAACTTGGAGATGAAGACTTGTACAAGGATCAATAAGCAAGATGGAAGAAGAAATAACCAAAAGCCAGAAAGGCAGAGATGCCTAAATGGGGATAGGCACAGGATATTGGACAGAGGGTGGAAATAGGTCCAGTGTTAATATCCGGAGGTCCAGAGATCTGGGGATCTGGAAGACAGATGGATCAGGACCGGAATCGAGAAGGTGGATATAGTCCGGAATCCGAGACAAGGTGAAGTCCAGATGTCTTGCTGGATGGAGTGTGCATAGGGTGGATGGGACAGGGGGTATGGATCAGGCAGTGGAAAGGGATCTGGGAATGAGTTGGATATGAAGTGGGGTCCAGACATAGGCTCGGAAGGCGTGGGAATATTGGAACATGGGTCCAGATTGTGGGATATGACACATAGCTTATATTACTACATTGAAGATATTTAGCATTACTTAACTGAAATGATATGCTGAGAACTCCATTTACTTGTATGTAGATGATTTTATATAGGACTTGATTGTGCTTATAAAGCTGAGGGGAGGTTGGATTTTTCCAGTGTACCAAATAGATATTCATAGTTTATTTTATCATAAATTTTTCAGGAAACATGATACATTATACTATTCACAAAGCCATGCAATGGTACACTAATATGAGAGCAAATAAAAATTAATTTAAATATCTCAACAGTACATGTACTATTTTTTTATTACATCTATTCACTAAATTTTGGTGGTCAGGTTTACATTTGTGTTGAGCATCATGCTTATGCAGCTTACAATAGATGTTTTTAGTCTCTCTATGAGCTCTTGTTAAGGTTGTGCTCAAGGGTCATGGATCTGAAGGGCTTAGCCTCAGCTTGTGCACTGTATCCCTTACCCAAGTACTTGCCCTTATTTCTAAGCAGTAGAAATTAAGTCCAGGACTTAGTATTAGTAACTACCAGATTCAGAGGTCTAGAAGGTAGGATATTGGACATCCAGATGCAAGGCTAATCCAGATGAAGTCTGAACTAGAAACTAGCATACATGAACTATCCAAAGATAGAGGTGGAAATGTAGACTTTATTGTAAAGGTTGCATGCTCAAAGGGGGTTGATGAGAAGGGTTTGGCCTCAGCTTGTATGCTATGTCCTTTCCCAAGTATGTGCCCTTAATTTCTGAGTGCTAGGAGAGTTGTCCAGAGTTTCTACATTTGACAGGGATGGACATTGGATGTCCAGATCTGAAATGTGAGATAAATCCAGTAGACATCTGGATACTGACTGGATGAGTGGATAAGGCTAATCTGGATGAAGTCTAAACTAGAAACTGACAGAGGATAGACTACCCTAAGGTAGAGCTGGAGATATAGTCTGAGATGCAATCCTAAGACTCAGATATGACAAGAGACTGTCATATCTGCATATCCAGATCTCAGATCCAATCCTTATCCCATCCCAGATCCGATCCACATCTGATTTCCAATCCTATCCACATCTTATCTCCCTCCAACATCTCGTCATCCAATCTGTTCACTTGTCCGGTCTGGTCCACAATTTATCTGAATCCACAACCAGCACTTGTCTCCTTTCAGTAATCCCCTAACTCCAGTATTTTGGTTATCTGTATATCCGTCCTGCTCCCTGATCTGTTACCTATGCTTCATTTCTGTTTCATGATTTGTGATCCATTTCTACTTACCAATAGATTATCCATATGCTTTGTACATAGCCTCAGACTGCTGATTGATCATTCCATTAGATACCTATAGTATATAACCTCCTGTAACTCTCTGTAACACCACTACTCTCATCACCCTCCAAGACTTAGGATTGATTCCTATAGTCTATCCGCATCTGCCTCTGTCTATGACAGCCATTACCGCTAGTTTTCTAGTCTGGACTCGTCTGTATTAGTCTTACAATACATATCCCTCATCCAGAAGTCATCCGGATCCACTACACTACCTGTCCAACCCTCTGGACATGTTAGTCTTGCCTTCCTGAAATAAGGGGCAATACTTGAGTAAGGGGCACAGCGCACGAGCTGAGGCTAAAGCCCTTAGGATCCATTAACCCTTGAGTATGACCTTAACAGAGACTTAGCTTAAGGTTTGGGTTCTGAAAGTGAGATATAGACAGATCAAATTATCAGAAATCCAGAGAAGTGAATTTGGAGTTAGGAGTCCAGAATGGCATATGACACTTATAGGAATCAATCCTAAGTCTTAGAGGTTGACAAGAGTCAAGATAACTCAAATCCGGTGATATGCACAAAACTTGTTTTGTATATGATCATGGCAAATTTATGAAATATGCTACTTCTTACTTCAGTCTATGATCATCTCCTGAATTTTCTATACTTACTTCAATTTAGGGGAATCAAAGGGGGATTAGTGCATACACCCCTAAGTTTCTTTACCCCTATTTACTGAGCAAACAAACAAGTGACAATTAGGAGAAATATTAGCTTATTTACTCCATTCTTTTACAAGATCCTTCACACTTTATTCAGAAGTATTTGAGGCCACACACTTGAGCCATATTTGATTACATAAGCAGTATTCATTCTAGTTCTCTTTTAGACACAGGAAAAGTTCTGACCTGCATCATACTTATAGTGAGTGCCTGAGCAGCAGAGAGTTGGTTTCAAGGCCACATATTGGGACAATTCCACTAGTGAATTTGATCTCTATTGCTGGAGATAAGTAAGAATATCCAAAGGGATATATTATAGCTCTAGTTATTGCATACAGCTGCAACATATTATTCTGAAGGTCATAGGACCCCACCTCATATCCAACTCATTTCCAGTTCTCCCTCCACTGTCTGCTCTACACCTCAGCAGGATCAGCCTAGATGATGAATTGAATTGTAATGAACAAACCATCAAGGTGCAAAGTATGTCTCCTCTTGAGCACACTGCAGTCACTCGTGCCACTTGGACAGATACACCTATCCTACGTCGTCGAGGTGCAGCAGCATCAGAGTTGCTTTCTTGCATCAGTGGCAGCAGCTGCATGATGCAAACGCAGTCACAGAGAAATTGCAGACCCAACTGTTTGACTTGCAAATGAGACTATTTGATGTTGAATGTGAGCATGACCTTACCCAGCTTCATCTGGAGATGATGCAGATGCACTAGCCTCCTCCTAACAAAGCCACTCCCAAAACTCATCACCAGCGCAAACCCAAACCCAAACAGGTGAATTACACCTATTACCCTGATGGCAGCCAATGTGTCATCTGGCACAGCGATCCAGAGATCCCAGCATCTGATGCTTCAGACCACCCTCCAGATTCTCCTCAATACACACAATTCCATGGTCATATGTTCTAAGAGACAAGAGACTCAGGTGTGCACAGACCTCAAAGGTGAGGCCATGGATGATGCAGATGACCTGCTAGAGAGCAAGTCAGCTTATTCTCAAACACCAGAGGTGTGATCACTGAAGGTACTTGCGCAGCTTAGGTTGATAAGGTGTCATCTCTGACTTTCCTCACTCAAGGCACCCCGCGCAGCTTAATCAAGGTTCCATTTCTCCTTCCTCCACTCAAGGCACTCATGCAGCTTAGATGAGGGTGTTGTTTCTGACTTCCCTTGCTCAAGGCACTTGCGCAGCTTAATCAAGGTCTCATTTCTTGCTTCCTCCACTCAAGGTACTTGCACAGTTTGTATGAATAGATATATAGAAGTTACAAACTATTTACTCATACTCTAGCATGACATGGAATCATGCGACTTGATCTTTCTGCCTTTGCTCTGAAAACAACATGTTCTTGAAATCACTCCAGACTGCAATATCATACTCCTTCTTGTATAGAGCATGTAAATTGTTCTTCTGCCTCTCAATATGCATCTGTGCGGTGATATCATCCTTGCAGTCACTGTGGAGTCCATAGTATGAGATGTGGGGGTCAAGAACTTCAGAATACACAGATAATTAGCTAGCTGAACCAATTTGCAATGAGAGATGACTTACTAGAAGCCCAGACATAGAAAGGTGACTTGTCAACCTTGAAGTGATAATTACTGAGCTTGTGATGAGCACTTGTCAGTGCAGACTGCAACTTCCATGGTGCTGAATCTGGAAGCACTGCCAAGTCATCTTGAAGTGACTCCTGAAGTCCATGAAAGATTGCATGTACAGAAGATAACATAGGGCACTTTGTTGTAGACATTTGAGTAGTAGTGGAGCAAAAGGCCTTTGACCATTGCATGACTAGCTCAATCCCTGCCAAATCAGCATCAGAGAGTTCATATGGCCTGAGGTCTCAAGTCTTTGCAATGAAGTCATCAATAGCTTGATGAAAATCAAGTGCCTGCCAGAGCATCTGATGTGTGGATGACCAACAGGTCTTGACATCCAAGATAAGCATGAAAGTGACTTGACTCATCGCATTCTCAGCCTTCTTAAGAGAAATCGTGACTGCTGCAAGCCATGACTTTCCATCATTGTGGGCTTGAACAGACCAGTTAGAATCTAGCACAAAAAGATATTACAATGACATACCCAAACTCCAGTCATTCATGATATAATGCATGATGATAGCCAGAAAAGTGAATTGATTACTTGAAGTCCATGCATCAAGAGAAAGGCTGACTTTGGACTCAAGATTCTGTCATATTGATTGGTGCTTGAGTCAACTCGACTCGACATCGACTTACTTCAATCATGTCCTTGACACCTTAATAGTATCTTCTCCCATCTTCATAATGCAGCACTTGATGGCCAGTCTTCCAGGGATATGAAGTGGAGAGCCTCTGTGGTGTAGTCTAGGAGTGCCTTGAGCTCTGGTTGTTCCACCTCCTCAAATGGCTGGTCACATGCCATGAGTCATTATGTGAGCAGCTCTTTGAACTTGGCTTGATTCCATTCACCGAAAGCCTTGGTGACCTGCTTGTTGAATGTGTGAACAATGTTTACATACCCAGAACACTTAACAACAATAGGAAGTACTATTTCAACTCTCAATTGCTAAACAAACAAATGTTTGGTTTGGCAGCTTCCAAACA
>NW_024539198.1:0-6313 GCF_016647635.1 Suillus subaureus
CTCGTAACGATTGATGCCATGTTGGCGTGTTCCACAGCTTCACCGAACAGTCTTCTGAACCAGTGGCTAGCTCTGTTGCATCGGGAGAAAAGTCCAGCGAGGAGATGCCATGGGAGTGGGCTTTGATGGGTTGCGACGTTAGTGGTTGTCCAGTTTCTCCATGCCAGGCGATGACTTCGCCGCTTTCATCACCGCTTGCTATCAATTGCCCATCTCTTGATACTGCCAATGCCAACACCCTATTGCGATGCCCTTCCATCTTCTTCAACATCGCACCTGTCTTCAAGTCCCACAGACAAAGCATTTTGTCGTGCGAGCATGTTATCATCCGTCGTTTATCGGGAAAACAGCGACTGCAGATGCAGTGCTCTGACTATCTTCAAAAGCTTGAAGAAGTGGGATGCTTGGAATGGAGTGCGACATTTTACTGGAGGTTGATGATATCGAACACGGTCGAAGTGAACTTTCAAGAAAGATCGTGGATGTCTTTTTCTAACCTGCAGAACGCTCAAACGCCATCTGAGGTACAGAGAGCACTAATAGCGCAGACGACACACATCCAACAACACTTCGAATATCCCATATCTGCTCCCCAGCCAAATCCTATCGCAGAATTTCAAACATAAAGGGGCCAGAACACTCCATCTTGAGTGATAATTAACGCCTGCTGATGAGGATGAAACGATTGATCCCGGATCCAAGCAAGTAGCAGCTTGATCCTACCTATTCTTGAAAGCTTCTTCGCTATCGATGCCGCATGGGTGCAACGAGGTTCGTTATCAGTTATTCTTGGAGGGCTTGGCTTTGGACATTGAATGTAACTTCCGAGTGCGATCGTGGACTCCTAACGCCTCGATAGCGTTGGCGCTGGCTGGTGTATCCAGGTTTGAATGACCACGGACCACCGATGCGTTTCATCATCGAATCCATGGCTTTGAGCTGGCGACGATTCAAATTGGTTCGCTGAGCGGAGCGGCGACAAGGGCAGTGAGGTTGAGGGTACGAACTTGTACTACGAACAGTCCTACTGACAACACCGTCGCGTAGTACGCCTCAAGGCTCCCACGGTGTTTACTGATGTTTGTTGTCGATGGTGGAATTTCAGTTGATTCTAATCATACGTTTCACTTGAATTCGAAGCAGGAACGCATACCACATGTCACAGAACACTATGATCTTGCTTCAAGTTGTTACAGGTGCCCGAATATTAATATTATTGTTAGTGTGTGCACATCTGGGAGTGGGTAAGAGTCCGGTCTCGACAAAATTTAAAGCTTGACGCAATATTTGATCAATCACGAATAGCATAGCACCACCTAGCTCAGTAGATGATTGGTACATCGATGGTTCCTAAGACTTGGGCTCCTGCTGAAGCCATCCCGACTTTGTTCACTTCAGACTACCGTGACGCGTTCGGAGGGAGATGTCAAACTTTGTCAACGTAAGAGGTCAGAGTCTGGAGACAGCAATGCAAGCAACAACTTCGGGAGGTGACTCGACTGGACCATCCAATCGAAGGGCATGCAAGTGGGAACATATTCAACTCGGAGCTGTTCGCGGATAAATGTACTTAATGATATGTGGACAAAGCTGTGGATCCGTTCGGTAACTTTCCATGAATTGAGTGATTAATACGAGTGGGTGGGGATGACCACAACAGAAAGGCGTGAAAACCCATGTAATGCATCAATTCGGCAGTGAGAGGGGAGAAAACAATTGCAACCATAGTTAAAACCACCATACCGACACGAACGAACACGAATAAATGTGGCAACTCCAGATGTTCCCCAAATGTGAATACATCCCATTGAATACAGGTATTCGAGGCGGCTCCTGTGGCATGTAGCGCAGCGGCTCTCGATGATATGAGACGTTCATTGATTTCATACCAAGGCGCCCAATCATCCACGCCCTTGTTGACTTGGTCGACGCAAGGAAGCCAATTGAAAACGATGCGAGCGATAACTTCCGCATTTCCTATGTGAGACCCGGATGTTTCCATGTGCAATGTTTGTAAGGAGGTATGCTGTATTGACTCAGCAACAGGATCCATGTCGATATTCAAGGTGTCAATAGATAGTCGCAGCGATTCCAACCGAGGACATCGTCGGATTGCGGTGAATAATCCGTGGAACGTAACGGAAGGACGGATGCCGCAGTCTTCTATTTTCAGGGTGTGGATGTGCGGCCAAGCGGACATGGCTTCCAGAAGAAGGTTGTTGTCAAGATAGATGCAGGTCCCGGAATCATAGCTACAGAGTCGCAGACTCCGGAGCTGTGTGAAGGAAAGGACATGTGGAGTTGCTGTTAAAGCCTTGCGTTGGGGGTCGCGATATACCTCAAATATTATAGTGAGTTGTTCCAGGGTCTGTTTGAAGTGGGACAGCGCACGAAAGAGTCGCTCAGCCCCTGTCGAAGTCAAAGCGTCCATATCGATCCAGGAACTTTTCAACGAGGGAAATTGTAGGTGTTGCAGGATGGCGGTCGCGTATGCAGCACTGTCTACAAAGAAGGAAAGAGAACGACGGCCAAGGAAGGGCGCGACAACCGTCACAAACTTCGATTTCCACTAGGGTACGGAGGTTGGAAAGGTGCTTCCATACTACTCAGTCGAGAGGTGGACAAGACAGAGTTAGAAGCTGCGGACACGGTCAGACAGCAGGGACAGTCGATCTGCTGTGCTCTTGTCAAGAATTTTGTTTTGATGGATGAGTTTAACAAAGCGGTACCACGAATCGCATGATTTGCATTGCTAGAAAATACAGAACAACTGCGCAGGGTGTGGGACAGGAATATTTGGAACTGGGAAGAGACAACCACTGCAGCCTTGGGAAGACGCATACATCGACGGGGATAACCGAGAGAAGCGGGACAAGGCGGTTGTCAGTGGATAATATGGTCAATGAACAAATACGTGCGGAGTGACGCAAGCATTGACGGACATCGTCGGCAGATAATCGATAATCGATAATGGTTCGACGCCTGCTGCCCAAGGGTCCCAGTCCCGCTATTCAGTAGATATCATGGTCGGTCAGCCGATGAACGGAAAAAAGTAAACAGAACAAGAATGATCTACACTCACCGATGCACGAAATACCAGTGAATGTAACCTCGTTACACAGCCCAACAGTGGCTCTAACCCATATACATCAGCCCACAGCAAATCCATCGCGGGCTCGTGGAAGGCTTCGCATGTTGCCGCAAGCGATGCAAGGGATTTCCGATTCGGAGACAATGAATTATTGGCAATAGGTGGTATTCGATTCACATGTGTGAATATGTACAGGAGGATATCGGAAACAAGTAGAGTGAGTTCTTAGTTGATGGAGTAGTACTTGCTGAGAGTGTCGCCATTTACATAATAACCCAGACAAAGAACAAAGGACTTGGGGTACATACTAGGTGCCACCGAGCGCTTGTACATACACGAGCATTGCGAATCCAAAACCATGCGTTCGACGATATTGATTGCGCACACATCCCACGAACATAGGACCATCTCGCATTTGAAATTTGACCAATGTAGTCGCAATTAACTGAATCATAACATCGTCAATACGCTGAGTTGCACAGTACTACGTAGATCTCGCAAGCAAGAACACAAATTAGCGGGCACACGTACTCAACCGTGTTCCGCCCGAAGAATTAAATGACTATCAATACACAGTATGACATGTCGTATCGCCCGTTAAACGTCGTGAAAATACATAAAAAAAGACGAATGCCTCGTGACAAATATATGAAGCCTCGTGGCAATGGTGAGGCATCGTGGCAAGGTTACGATGCGTCGTGGCCGCGGCGAAGATATATGACGCGTCGGCGGCAAGATACGAAACCTGGCAGCAAAGATTCAATCTCTGCCTTGTCAGAGTAGGGAAGCCAGCACGCACAAGTCTGCTAGCTACAAGCCACAGACAGGGATGACTTCCGCTCGACGAAATGGCCAGAAGACAAATCAGCACGGCGAGCTTTCCAGCTCGAGCGCGAACGCGTGCTACATCGGTCATTGTATCGCATCGTCAGTGTGGCAACGAGTTGAGGCATAGTGAGGACAGAGGGTATGGGGGCGCTTGTGGGCGGTGGGGATGATCGTGGCGAGGGCGTGTCAGATGATAGGCTACGGAGGCTGAGGACTGCCTCGGAGTGTCTAGATCGAGATGACTCTTCTTGCGCGCAAGGAGGAATGGATGTATCATTATCGCGAGGCACCTCCTGGATGCCATCGGTTACCAATGACCATCCATATTCGATCAGTCGTGTCCTGGATCCTGCGCGCCAGCAGCACATCCTGCCCCTCAAGGGTCTGTGCATCTACTGGCGCAACATCCTCCCCGCGAACGCAGTCCCACGGATCTGTACTGCAGTTCGATACGAGGCTGCGATGGACGGTGGCGAGGAACATCAAGTCCGCGACTTGGCGCCAACTCTTACGAGACCGCTTGCGCACAGTCGCATCTGCACCCCGGACCTGCTATTCTCCCTTGACTTGGCCTTTTTATCCCGTCTGAGACTTGTTGGCTGGGAGAGCGTGGCGATAGCTTGGGAACGCCGTTTGCGAAGTCGAACCTGCGCAGAGCACGGGGAGGCGGTGCCATTACAAGATGAAAACGGAGCTGATGGGAAAGACTGCGAATCAACGCTATCGGTTGTCCCATCGAACATATTGACATCCATTAGGCTTGCGACATCATCTGCGGATAACGTGGAAGGGAAGGGTATGACACTCCGGACGTCTGGTAGATCGAGGGGAGATGGTAGGAGCGCTTGCGACTGCGAGGAGCTAGCGCATGTCGCTGAAAGAGAAAGGGTGGGTGGGGCTTTGCAGGGGCGGGAGGAGAGCGGGAAAAGAAGGTTATAGTGCTTCGTCGATGGTGAAGACCTGATACGACGGTGCAAGTTGGTTGCGTCAACGAGAACGGATCCCGCCCGTGTTACGCGCGATGCGTGGTCCTGACTAGTATTGGATGTGCTGCTATCGTTAAAGCCATGACGCTAATTTTCTCGAACTTGACTCGAAACCCGAAATTCAACCGCGAATCAGTGATCTGATCCGATCGTTACGCGAAAGTAGTCTGCAGTAGATAAAGGTCAAATGAGAGAGAGGTTAGAATCTTCCAGCGATGACCAACTGTAAGACGAAATAAAGAGAAGAGAAGGTCAACCCGATCTTTTTGCCAGCGGAACCCAAACCTTTATATAAGGCGGACTGGCCGGTCCTGGGGAAAAGTGAAAGGTGTGAAACACCCTTTTGTGGGGAACACGAGGCGTGCTATCCTCTTAAAGACAAATAAAAATAAACATGATCCCACGACGCGTCGGTCACGTGTATCGTGACATTCAGCGAAGCTCCGAAGTCGTGGACGGGAGTCGGAACGATGGAACCATTGCAGTATACATGAAGGACAAAATGGTTTTGAGCTCTGCTGTACTTAGAGTTAGTGCGGCAATTCACGATGCTGGCTTCGCACTGAGATCTAACTGGATCCGCAGATCCGTGGCGGTATCATCAAATTTATTTTCTCCAATATTACACGACTGTACTTTGTACATAACGCTAACGGTATGAAACTCGCCGTGGTCACAAGGCTGCAGAGACAACTAATAACTAATCCGCAAGTTTCACGCCAGCCCGTCTCCAAATGTCCACCGTAGCTTCATTTCCAGCATGAACAGCATTCTGCACCGCAAGCCCCACATAACCTGCCTCATTCTCCATGCCCCCAAGATTCGCGCCTGCGCTCACAAGCGTATCGACAATGTCACCATGACCCTGGCGCCAGCCTACCAACCTCAGCCACCTGAACCCACACTAAAATCACGCAACACTCACATAATATAAGGCAGTGTGTCCCAATTCGTCCCTGAGATGCACCAAAGCACCACTCTCTAGTAATTTCTCGACACATCTTATATTCCCATTTGATGCGGCGACATGTAAAGGACTCCGTCCGCTCCCTGGGTCCAAACAATTTACCATACCTCCTGGGACGACGACCTCTGCCGTTCCCTCAGTCACACCGGAACACGAGGTTGTACCTGCTGAGGTAAGGCAGAACTCAAGTCCCTCGATGTCATCCCGCGCGACAGCAAGATGTACAAGAAACGGTAAGAGTGCGGCCTCCGTGCTTGCGCGTTCTGCAGCAGTACGACTCCATGGAGCTGCAGCGTCCTGCGCTTCTTCCCCAATCACAATCTGAGGGATATCTGTCTTCCGTGCAGACGAAGAGAGGCGAACAAACTGAGAAAGCAGTCCCGAAAGATCTGTGTTTACATCATCTGATGACGGCGCCGCAGGTAGAGATGGCACAGGGTA
>NW_024539199.1:0-2500 GCF_016647635.1 Suillus subaureus
AGCTTTCCTACTATATGGGGCAGGCACAACAAACAAAGCTGATGGACGCGTTTTTGAGGGTTTTCGCTATGCTTTCATTAGCAAACAAGTTAATGGACGCGTTTTCAAGGGTATTTGCCATGCTTTTGCTGGCGATTAAGCCGATGGACGCGTTTTTGAGGGTATTTGCCATGCTTTTGTTGGCGATCAAGCTGATGGACGCGTTTTTGAGGGTTTTCGCTGTGCATTCGTCAGCAACTAAGCTGATGGGCGCGATTTCAAGCGTTTTGCTATGCTCTTGCGTAGGATCAGAGGGTGCTCGGGTGGGGTCTATGCGTCGGACCTCATCTATGAAACCAGCCTATTGGTACGGCTGTAGACCGCGAGGCCTGCCATCTCTTGGCCTCGTGGTAAGGGCGTACGCCGGAGGGGCGCGTCCTCCCTTTCAAGGGAGGAACCTACGCTCCTCTTTGGGGTCCTCCTTTGGGAGGGTCTCGAAGGGGAGCGAAGGAAAGCGCTTCGATGGCGAGAAGAGGGAAGGGGGGGGCGAAGGGAGAAAGAAAAATGAAAAGGATGAGAAAAAAAAGGGGGCGAAGAAGAGAAGAAAAAAAAGTAATCAAAGGTAAGCAAGCGAAAGAAACTGACGCGCATAAGCGAACCCCCGACCCTCGTCGGGGGTTGGTCGGTCGACTTTGGACGTGGTGGTTTAGGGCAGGTCTCGCGAAACCCTAATGGTCATCAGGATTTTTGCTTGATTTCGGACGTAGTGGTTTAGGGCAGGTCGTATGAAACACTAATGGTCATCAGGATTTTTGCTTGACTCTGAGCGTAGTGGTTCAGGGCGGGTCTTGCTAAACCCTAATGGTCATTAGGATTTTTGCTTGACTCTGAGCGTAGTGGTTTAGGGCAGGTCTATGGTCAGAGATTATCTGGGGTAGTGTAGTAATGTAGTAGTGTAGTCAATAATTCAGTTTGTGTTCATGTCTCCTCTGTGAAATGATTTCAATATGACTTGTCAGGATTAGGAATGATCGGTTGACTAGGGAGGTGCAGTGTTGGGCGCATTTTTGGCTTATTTGAATAAGAAAAGTGTTGTGTTGAATTGGTGGACATTTATTTTTGTAGTAAAAGTGTGGTGTGGCGCAATTTTGGCTTATTGGAGTAAGGAGATGGGCATTGATTGATATAGTGGACAGTTGCATGTGGACGCAATTTTGGCATGTTTGTGTAGCAAAAGTGTAGTGATTTGATATAGTGGACACCAGGCTTATGGACGCAATTTTGACTTGTTTGTGTAGCAAAAGTGTGGTGATTTGATATAGTGGACATTTGCTTGTGGACGCAATTTTGACTTGTTTGTGTAGCAAAAGTGTGGTGATTTGATATAGTGGACATTTGCTTGTGGACGCAATTTTGACTTGTTTGTGTAGCAAAAGTGTGGTGATTTGATATAGTGGACATTTGCTTGTGGACGCAATTTTGACTTGTTTGTGTAGCAAAAGTGTGGTGATTTGATATAGTGGACATTTGCTTGTGGACGCAATTTTGACTTGTTTGTGTAGCAAAAGTGTGGTGATTTGATATAGTGGACATTTGCTTGTGGACGCAATTTTGACTTGTTTGTGTAGCAAAAGTGTGGTGATTTGATATAGTGGACATTTGCTTGTGGACGCAATTTTGACATGTTTGCATAGTAAAAGTGTAGTGATTGATGTAGTGGACACCAGTATATGATTTTGACATGCTTGCATGGGCAAAGTGTGGTCATTGACAAAGTGGACATTGGTATATATGGACGCAATTTTTGTGATTTTGCATAGGAAATGTGTGATGTTTGAGATAGTGGACACTAGTATGGGAAAAGTGTAGTGGACGCAATTTTGACATGTTTGTTATAGAAAAGTGTAGTGATTTGATATGGTGGACACTTGTACAAGGACGCAATTTTGACATGTTTGTTATAGAAAAGTGTGGTGATTTGATGTGGTGGACAGTTGCATGTGGACGCAATTTTGACTTGTTTGTAGTAAGTGTGTAGTGATTTGATATAGTGGACATTTGCATGTGGACGCAATTTTGACTTGTTTGTGTAGTAAGTGTGTAGTGAGTTGATATAGTGGACATTTGCATGAGGACGCAATTTTGACATGTTTGTGTAGTGATTCGACATAGTGGACATTTGCTTGTGTCCGCAATTTTGACATGTTTGTGTAGTAAATGTGTAGTGAGTTGATATAGTGGACATTTGTATTGGGACGCAATTTTGACAAGTTTGTGTAGTAAATGTGTAGTGTCCTGTGTAAGGACTTGATATAGTGGACATTTGTATTAGGACGCAATTTTGACAAGTTTGTGTAGGAGATGTGCAGTGATTTGATATGGTGGACACTTGCTTATGGACGCAATTTTGACAAGTTTGTATAGAAAATTGTAGTGTCTTGATATAGTGGACATTTGCATATGGACGCAATTTTGACAAGTTTGTATAGAAAATTGTGGTGTTTTGATATAGTGGACATTT
>NW_024539200.1:0-6002 GCF_016647635.1 Suillus subaureus
AACAGATTCCAGATTGCAGATGCCTCTACTCCAGATGATGTTGACAAGGATGTTGAGGAGGAGGCTGGAGGATCTGGAGGGGACATGGAGACTGATGGTGAGGAGCTCCAGATTTCGCTTCTGCCCCTAATGTACTTGTATCTGATTTTGTACTCATTGTAATGCAATTGGACGGGTTTGTCTGGATATGAAGAGTGAAATACTGAAACTAGGTCGATGCATTTCCAAGTTCTGTGGCTAGTAACCAGGACATCTCTTGTCCCCTTCATATCTGGACCATCAGATGAGGTAGAGAAGCTGACATTGTCGTCTCCAGTGGTCCAACTTAGAGTCTAGGATTTCGGATATCTCATATTCTGGTTCTCCATGACTTCTATTGGAGGTGGGGGTGGTTGGATATGATTAGGGATGGTGTTTGGAACTGTGGGTTCCAGTTGGGAGACATGGAAGACCAGATGTACTGACACATGGAATCTGGGAGTCGGATGGTAAAGGAATGCGATCTGGGACAGGATATAATGTCAAAAGGACCTAAGTTCTTTTGAGAGCTTCTTGGAAGGGCAAGTGGAATGGAAGTACTTTGCTTTGACAAAGACTTGATCTCCAACCTTGAAGTCTGGGGCTGGTATCCGCCTTGTGTCCGCAGGTCCTTGATAATGTTCTTGTGTGTGGGTCATTTCTTCTTGGAGGAATTGGTGAAGCTCATTGAGGTCTATGGCATATTCCTGTGCATGGATGGAGGAAAGGTCACATTCTGGGTGGATGGATATGTTTGGATGGTATCCCTTGTTGGCAAAGAAGGGAGACTCCAGTGGTAGCACTGGAGCATTGTTGTATGCAAATTCAGCCAATGTTACAAACTAGGATAGTTGTAACAACAGCAGCTTGATAAGAGCAACGGCTGATGTCACAATCAAGACCTTGCAAATGCAAGGGTGTAAGACAAGGCAAAGAGAGTGTCTTTGACTTGAATATTGGTTCAGACGACTTAGGATTGGAGGTCCTAAGTGAAAGATGTTCCAGGTAAAACCTAGTAAGATTAAAGTAAAGAAACTAAAGCATACAAGAGAACTATTTATAGTGGGCTACTGTGCTTTAGGGCAAGTGTGAGAACAAAGTGAGTCAGAGATAAGAAATGCATAAGTGATAGCAAGAATAGGTCATCTAGCAATGGTGACTGTGGTTGTGATGTAATACAAGATGAGTCAGAGATAAGTCTAGTGGCATCATGCGGCTCATGACGTAATACAGTGAAAATAGGAGAAAATGAATAGGGGTGTACATAACTGTAACATTACCCCTTGTTTAGGAATGAAGTCACTGACTTCAGTTATCCTGATTCACCCAGTAGATAGGGTTGGCATTGTAGTTAGAGTCTAGCAAGTCATTTTGCTCCTCTATAATTGTATAAGATGATTTATCAGCCATCTCGGCAGCGTGATTAATAGCATCTTGCTCAATCTCCCAATGAGTGAGAGCCTCATAGAAACCTGTGTCAGTCCAAACCAGTGGAATAACTGCTTCCCCCTTCAAGTCTTTACAAAAGACTGATAGATGTCTGGGTGCATACTCTTTGCAAACCCGACAATAGTATGCTGGGCAGTTCTTATGGCAATGCCCAGCGACACGACAGTTGCGACATACTACGTTGTTGACGGTTGCTGTTTTCACAGTGGTGACAGTGGACGGCTGTGTGGGTGGAGATGGTGATCTGGATCTCATTTATGGTTTCTGTGTGGGGAGACTGACGCCGTTCATTTGGCAATATGGGCGGATCTGCACCTAGTAGGAGACTGACATGTAGTGGGTGTGATGGGGGTAGGAGAAGGAGAAGCTGGTACGTCAAGTACAGCAATAGGAGGGATATCATTATCCGAATGCTCAGTGGTAGCTGCCAGAAGAACTGGCAGTGGGATTGGAATGGCAACATGTGGAGAAGGGGGTCGTGCGACTGGATTGGTAGTGATTCATTCTGTGACAATGTGGATAGCCTCTCGGATAGCTTCCTTAGTAGTAGAAGGCAGCAGGCGGATTGCAGTATTACGAATATGTATACGAAGGTGGCAGAAGATGGTCTTGTGATGTTTGTCATCAAGATGGTTAGTGGTACGCTCAATGAGGCTAGCGTCTCTGATGATCCTGACAAGGAGCCTGCTAGGGATTGCTCTGTTCTCTCCTAGGATACAGTCTATCTGATTGTGTACTGTGGGGAAGTGATGTTGGATTTCAAACAGGGTATTGTTCTTGATTTCGTCGAGAATGGTAAAGTAGTCAGAGAGACTAGAATTGTTAGAAAGGTGTGGTATCTGATAAAGGTGGGGAGACGATGGGGGTATCCGCAGTGGCGGCAAGGTTGATGGTGGTGATGTTCTGATAGTCGGCAAGGGATAATGGCTGAGCGACATTTTCGGATACAGTGTTCATAGCAGCAGTGAGTTCTTTGATGCATTGGATGCAGAGACAGAGGTGTGTTCAAGAGACATTGTTCTGGAGTTACAATCAATGGGTCTTTTTATATGCAGAGAGGATATTAATGGCATTGCTGAGGTTCTCTTCTGGGATCCATTCATTACTGGCGGAAGAGTATCCTTTCCAAGACACTAGATAGTGTCTTCGTTTACCCATGCCTTTGTGCGATAAAATTGCATCAATTTCATATTCTTCTTCATTATTGATGATGTCTGGGGGAGGATCATGGAAGTTTGGCCCTGAATTTCTGTCTCATGATAGGACAATAGTTCAGAAGCATGGAACGTGGGGTGGACTTTCCACTGTGGTGGTAATTGGAGTGTGAATGTGATAGGGGATAATATGGCGGTGATGGGAAAGGGACCATATCGTTTTGGTGTGAATTTCCTAGATGGTAGCTGCGTGATCAAATTCTTTCCTGACAACCAAACCTTATCTCCTATCTTCCATGGGTGATATTTCTGTCCGTGAGTTCATTCTGCCATTTGTTGCATAGCAAGGTTATGACAGGATAATGCTTCTTCTCTGGATTTCTGAAGTGAGCGAAGTCTGTCTCCTGCGGTGGGGATGGTAGAGTTGGGGAGTACGTGAGGTAGAGCTCTTGGTTCATATCCCATCATTAGGAAGAATGGTGATGTTACAGGAGTCATGTTTCCGATGATTGTGGATGAATTCTGCCATTGTGAGGTGTTCTACCCAGTCTTCAGGGTGGTTGCAACAGTAGATACGGAGGTAGGTTTCAAGTTCTTGATTAAGCCATTCAGTCTGGCCATCAGTCTGAGGGTGATAAGCGGCTGATGCAGCTATGTCGTATTTCAAAAGCTTGGCAAGGGCTTTTGAGAATTTTGATACAAATTGCGTCCTCAGTCAGAAATGACTTTCTCATGTAGTCCGAATCTGTGGTAGATGTATTTGAAGAATTTTGTGGCAATGCCTTCAGAAGTGATGGTTTTTGTGCAAGGGATAAGAATTACCCCCTTGTAAGCCATGGTCTACAACCATAACTGAATCAAAACCAGCACACAGGGGAAGATCAGTGATAAGATCGACAGAGACCTGGGTGAATGGTGTGATGGTGACAGAGGGAATTGGGACAAGAGGTGGCGTCATCAGGTGGGTATCTGACTTCATTTGCTGACAAAGGGCGCAACCCTCAATGTATTTACGGATATAGGTACCCATAGATGGCCACCAAAAGTCCTGTTTGATGAGCTCTTCAGTTTTAAAATGACCAGGGTGACTGGCAGTAGTGTGTGATCATGACAATGTTCTAGAATAAGATGCCAACCGGCGGGATGGACATAGGCATGATCCTTATAATAAAGGATATCATCCTTTATGGTCCAATCAGCAAGGGCGGATGTTAAGAACCATGCTCAAAGGAGAGAGAGACTGACTCAGAGGGGCTTGGCCTCAGCTCATACACTGTGCCCCTTACCTGAGTATGTGCCCTTCATTTCAGAGGAAGTCCATGATGGTCTGACAAAGTCCGGAGGACTTCCAGAGGAGCATGGAGTTCCAGAGGAATGCAGGAAGTGCTCAGGAGAGTTCCCACTGCAAGGTAATACTTCTATACGGAAAACAGGATGGAAGGATAGGAGGTCTAGAGACAGGAGGACAGGATGTCCGGAGGTCTGGAGTATGGAGGACAGGAGGTCCGGAGGTCCGGAAGGAATAGGGGCTACATTGGATGAAGTCTGATGTAGAAGCAAACAGAGGTAGACTACCCCAAGGTAGAGTCAGAGGGACAGGAAGTGGACCTAAGTCCAGAAAGAGGGTAAGTGCTGGAAAGGCAAGACTCCAGCCTAGGGAAGCAATCCCTAGACTTGGGACAGAGACATAGGGGACAAATCTGAAGGTCTGGAATTCCGGCCTAGGGAATCCATCCCTAGGCCTTATGGAAAAGGACAAACTCAGATGGACTGAAGTCTGGAAGAAGATTGGGCAAGTCTAAGGTGATATTCAGACTGAGGACTCTACAGGAATTGTACAGGGGTTTATACTAGAGGATATCTGAGAGGATCAGTAAGCAACAGAGTAAGGCTATGTACAAGCATGTGGAAACACATTGGTAAGTAAGATGGAACATAAGTAAATGAACTCGGAGATGAAGACTTGTACAAGGATCAATCAGCAAGACAGAAACAGAGATAACCAAGAACCAGAAAGGTGGAGATGCCTACATGGGGATAGGTGCAGGATCTTGGACAGAGGGTGGGAATGGTCCAGAGATCTGGAGATCCAGAAGGCAGGGCAGAAACAGGACTGAGATATGTGAGGTGGTGGATGTAGTCCGGAATCCAAGAGGAGGTAAAGTCCAGATGTCTTGCTGGATGGAATGTGCATAGGGTGGACAGGATAGGGGATCCAGGAATGAGTTGGATATGGGGTCCGGAAATAGGTCCGGAAAGCGCGGGAATATGATGGGATCTATGTCTGGCATATGGGATATGACAGTCTGCAATAATACCATGCCAGTGGCAATGAGTGAAGCGTCAGTAGCTACAGCAAACTGCCAGCTTGGGTCAGGGTTTCAGAGGACGGGTTGCTTTAGGAAGCATTCCTTTAGCGTGGAGAATGCAGGTGCAATGATCTGACCATAGGAATATGGTATCTTTCTTAGTGAGGTTGATTAGAGGTCTGGCTGATGTTGGAGTAATGAGGAACAAAGTTTCAATAGAAGTTGCAAAATCCTAGAAATGACCAAACTTCCTTCACCATTTTGGGGACTGGCCAATCACGAATACCATTGGTTTTGGTGACGTCCATTGCAATACATCCAGGGCATATATAATACCCAAATATTCAACTTCTTGTGTGTCAAACATACATTTCTCTGGTTTCAGGAATAATTTCTCCATGTGAATTCATTCAAGGATGTGTCAGGTGTGATCATGATGAGAGGGGAGATCACTGGAAAAGATCAGAATATCGTCCATATAAATGACGAGCCATCCCTCATTGGTTTCTTGTTGGAATGTACAATTCATGTATGCCTGGAACATGGCAGGAGAGTTGCAAAGGCCAAAGAACATGACATTTGGTTCAAACAGTCCATATTCAGTGGTGAAGGTGGCTTTCCAATGATCATCGGGGTGAATCCAGATATTGTTATAGCTGGAACAGACATCCATTTTTGTGAAGTACTTTGCTTCGTGCAACTGAGCGACCAATGAAGTGGTAATGGGAGAGGGTAAGCATTCTTAACTGTCCAATCATTGATGTATCTGTAGTCTTGACAAGGACAGAGATCCCCACTTTTCTTTCCTACAAAGAAGAAACTGCTTGTTTGGCGATTTCAATCAGAGATAAAACCTTTCTTCACGTTTTCATTGATAAAAGCTTTGACAGCAGTATGCTCTGCTTCCGATAATGGGTACACCTTTGACATTTTAGGAATAAAACCAGGTTTAGTTTCAATACGATGGTCAATACCAGGTTGTTCTGGTGGTAACTGGTTGAGACTGTCTTTTGCAAAGATATCAGCAAAGTTGTGAAGGTAGGAAGGACAGTTCCTCGAATGATTTTTCTTC
>NW_024539201.1:0-5764 GCF_016647635.1 Suillus subaureus
ACTCGACGTCAAAAATGACTTCTTGGCCAACATCTGCAAGAGCCTTTCGCGATCAGGCATCCGCATTTTCATGGAGGGGCCCGGCAGGGTGGCCTATTGGTGCAAGCTGTTTGCTTCACGTGAGTCATATGAAGGTAGTCTCTCCCTCGGGCAGACCGTTACAGAAGTAAGACAGTTGTCACTTCTTACAAGTATCTCTATTGCACACCCTACATCTGGAAGAATAAACTCATCCAATGAATGGTGTCGCAGTTAAGATTCAAGGTTTGTGACTTGAACGGTACAGCAGATTAGCACTAACAAGCTTCTGAATCCAGTACTATCAGCGGAAACCCACAGGGAAAGAGATGTACAGTCTCGTCTGCAAGCTGTTCACGGTCATCTATGTTTAAGTTTTCGAGCATCCAGATTTAACATGATCTATCTCCATACATCCGATGATCTACCCGAAGGGCATAGCATTGCCAGGAGTCCTAAACCAGGATAGGTGCGCTGACCTCTTGGGCAGCTCATTCAAACCTGCGATCTTATTTTCTACGCCATGCATAGGTTGTCCGGAGGCCGGGGCATGGCAGCCGTGACAGTGGCACAGTTCATCTACCTCATGCGCCATACATACTCACGGTATACACGCTTGTCATCATTCAGAAGTCC
Organism: Suillus subaureus; assembly: GCF_016647635.1. Classification (NCBI taxonomy): domain Eukaryota; kingdom Fungi; phylum Basidiomycota; class Agaricomycetes; order Boletales; family Suillaceae; genus Suillus; species Suillus subaureus. Next base: position 655 of record NW_024539201.1, read on the forward strand.
ATAAAGGAAGTACGGCTTGTCCTACCACAAGCCCATTCATAGTCGACCGTAGATCGGATATTTTGCCTTCGCTGCGCCTCGCCCACGGGGAATATCCCATTTCTAAAAATTTACTGCGGTAATTCATTCTTCCCTGCAGTGTCTCTTGCATTACCTGTGTCGAGTATGGTTTGCTAATTGAATACCAACAGTCCGGCGACCGTATACCAATCGTCTTGTCTCATCCACCCCTATCATCATCATCTTTGCAAGCATCCTGGCTCTGAGTTAAAATTTTCCGGGCCCTCTGTGGACGCTTGTGTGCCTGAGAGTTTGGAGATTTTGATAACGTGCTGTGCGTCCACATGGCATACAATTGGTGTGTCTGGTAACACCTCATTTAGACACAGACAAAGCCCTAACTGTCAAGGTGCTTTCAGTGATGCGTCTTCACGGAAGCGGCCGCCCGGAAGGAAAATTTGGTCAGTGATTGTGAAAAGATCATTCGTTTACCCTCTGATTCAAAGGACCTGTGCTCACATTTTCAAGCAAGAGAGCACTCCTGCTTCCAATTCAGGAGACAAAACCCACGAGGGAAGAAACATGACTAGCCAGCGACGAAGACGGGCGCGAAACTCCTGATGATTGGATCGATATGACGAAATAAGGTACATTCTCGTACTCCTTAGCAGCCCGTATTAATAATCCACCCACATCAATGATTATACACTCTCAGTCCCCTCTATCATCACCACTGTATCATTCCCAAGTCCTGCTCCTTGATTGATATAATGAACGCACAGGAATCTAAAACAGTTAGTAATGATGTGGGCCCGATCAAAGCGAAGCTATATACTAACCTTTTGATGTCTCAGGCCGGTTCGACCCATCAGCCGGACCATCTATACAAAGGAAGGCGAGCTTCATTGCCCCTCAACATCGTAGTCATAGGATGCGGTATGGGAGGTCTCGCCGCTGCATACTGCCTCGCACAAGCAGGCCACAACATCACCATCCTCGAAGCAGCGTCGGCCATTGGTGAGGCAGGCGCTGGTGTTCAAGCCAGTCCCAACGTCTCGCGTCTCTTGATGCGCTGGGGTCTCGGCCCATATCTTGAGAAATTTGGCGTCAAAATTCAGGCTCTGAGCTTTAAACGATGTGAGTTGCGTTGAAGCGTTCTGGTGCTCTTGCTTGATGCCGATCTCCAGGGAACAACGATGAGGTCGTAGGGTGGACGCCGCTTGGGGATGTGATTTATAAGGAATACGGTTCCCCTTTCTACCTCTTACACGTCAGTCCTCTCCTTATTGCATCTATTCTTTCTGACGAGGCTAAAACAGCGAGCTGATTTACACAACATGCTCTACGAAGCTACTGAGGCATACTGTAACATCCGTGTTAATAGTCGCGTCATATCCGTGGACCCATCGAAACCTAGTGTCACTCTTGCTTCTGGGGAGGTCGTATTTGCTGACCTAATCATTGGCGCCGACGGAGTCAAAAGTGTTACTCGGGAGTATGTTGTCGGTGGGCCCGATAAACCCAGGGTTACTGGAGATGCTGCTTACAGAGCCATCATCCCGGCTGAGAAACTCCTAGAGGATGATGAGCTGAAACCGTTGGTGGAGAAAATGGAATCGACTATATGGATGGGCCCCGGAGGTCACATCGTTGGCTATACTATTGTAAGCCAACTATTCGGTTAACGTGGTTAACATCGGGAACTAACACTCGAGCTGGACAGCGTGCCAAGAAAGAATTTAATCTTGTCATGGTGCACCCTGACGACGCTGAAGGAGGCGTAGAATCATGGACCGCTGAAGGTAACGTAGACAAAATGAGGGAGAACTACAAGCAATGGAGCACCACGTCAGTGACTCGGTTTCAATCCCGACCGTATGGTCATGCTAACTGGTGGTGCGGGATGCAGTGTTCAAAAGCTCCTGGCGCTTATTCCGTCAACGCTCGATTGGAAGTTGATGGACCGAGACCCACTGCCTTCGTGGGTTCACAAGGATGGCAAGTTGGTCTTGTTGGGCGACTCGTGCCACCCAATGCTGGTTTGTGTGAATTCTCGATCAAAATAATCCATACTAAGTCTCACATCTCCCTAGCCGTACCGTGCGCAAGGGTTAGCCATGGCGGTAAGGAGGAGTGTCGACAGTAAAATGTGTGCTGAAAATAGAGTTCTCTAGATTGAAGATGCTGCCGTCTTAGGCAACATATTCTCGCATTGCTCGGACCGCTCGCAGATCTTGCCTCTCCTCTATGCCTACCAATCTATCCGGTACGATCGTGCCACCGCGACGCAGAAGTCCTCAAGTCTAAACCGGTACATATTCACAAACACGACGGACCAGAGCAAGAGGATCGTGATCGCGACATGCGCGCGGCCATGGAGGACGGCTTGCGTGTTGCACGCGGGGAGCAGAGTACCCTTGTGCTAGCGGGAAATGCGAATCAGTGGGCTGATAAGACGAAGAGCGATATCCAATTTGGATACGATGCGGATGAGGAGTCAGAAAAGTGGTGGCTCGCGAATGGGAACAAGCTTATGACCCTGATTCCTTCAATTTGACGCGAGCCAAGAGTTGTGCGTTTTGTAAATCGTGTCACTAATACTATGCGAGTTTTTTAGTTGTTATTTATATTGGTTCTATTCTAGACTATTGGCTGATACACAGGTATCGAGTGTGGTGGCCGTTTGGCTTAGCGGTCCCATCCTACACTGGTACTGTACCTATTGCGCAGCTGACCTGTAACGTTTTGAATTTTCACAATACTTATTCTGTCAGGATGAAATATTCTGAACATCCCTTTGACAATCGAATAAAATTCTTACGCTATAGGCAAGTAATGTTATAGATTCAGATAATGTTACCAAGCTAACCACTACTTATTCAAAACTTCACCTCCCCAGTGATTTCACCAGCATACGTGTATCCCATGTGAACTCGTAACATGGTGTTCGGATCAGCTGGATCGTGCTTTCCATGTTTGGATTGGCCTGCCCACTCTTCGTTCTGGCCCCACAGATCGAAGAATCTTTGAATCTTCTCATGCTGTCCGGATGTGAGCAGGTATTCATACACTGCGCGCCATGCGCTGTCCAGTGCACCAACGACCCACCTGCAAATTATATTGCCTTTAAGCTGTAATCATCAAAACGACCCCACCTGCTTTTCACTCACGAGTGACGAATGCTGATGGCCTCTCCAGCGAAATGGAGCCTCTTGTTGGCATTGGGTACGGTGAGAGACGTGTATAAATCTTGAAAATCTCCGGCCAAAAGAACGCAAAGGCACCTGTGGCAGAGAGTGAAAATCAATTGGCTCACATCAATATTCAAAGACTCACCCATGACGAGCGGGTCGTCACTCCAGTCCCACGCATGCATGTCTACGTACTGATCCAACAAGAAACTATAATCCATATTGTGTACTTCCGCGAGATTGCGCAGCACGAGTTCCTTCAATTGCTCCTCATACTCTATCTTACTGGTGTTGATGAGCGCTCCCAAGCGTTCTGCATCATTTGTCAAACAGTAGCTCGCAATCAGCACTGTGGACGGCGTGCTAGATTCAGCCCCGTGAGAAGGGTAGATGATAGTTCGAATAGGAAGGTCTGTGGATGATTTGCCTCCTATGATACCGAAAAGTTCGGTCCACCACGCTGATTGAAAGCGCATGCCAACCTTGACTGAAGGACCGTACTGCAGTTTACGCAATGCATTTTTCTGCATCACATTCAAACCAGCACCTCCGAGTTCGATCACCCGTAGACCCGGTAGAGGAATAGTCGATATAACGTGTGAATATGTGCGCGGGCTACACTCGCCCCTCACAGAAACATCATTGCCATGTCTCCACTCTGAGAGATGCTTGTGACCTTCTTATTGAAACTGGATGACAGGCTTGGTGCCGTTAGCAGTAAGGTATGCCGCCATGTAGTCGGTGAGCACTTGAGAAACGCCTCTGGGTACGGTAATGGCATGTGTGAGACTGTGCATGAGTCCAAGACAGAAGTGCGCTTACTCTAAACACTTCCATTCTACGCCTCCAAGGGTCTGTGACTCGACACTAGCTAATGCCAGCGCTTGAAGAACCGCTTCAGTGAGACCGCGATCATACGCGCCCGTGCTATCGTCGAATGTCTCGCACCAATTGATAGCATTGGCGGAAAGATGCGTGCGCGGGAATTTGGAGGCTGGCGCTGGGAGTGTATTTGAGTGACATGAATGAGCGAAGCGAGTATGCATCGTGCTTCATTATGTTATGCCAGCCCGAATGGACATTTTGCTCCAAGTCTTCAATGAGGTCCTTAGCGAACGGTCGAATGACATCCTGGATAATATTCTCAACTCCCACGGCGATGTACTGAGAAATTCACACCCATTTCTTGGGCACGGAAGTCAGGAGGGCGCGATGTCTGAGAGACTTGATAACGTTGATTGTTGAAGTAGAGGAAATGCCCTTGTCTCTTTGACGTAACATGATAATCGATAAGTTGGGAGCTTAGAGGTGGCTTCGATAAACCCTTGTTGAGCTTCGAGTAGTTGATTAACTCGCCCAGGCGCCTCATCATACCAATCTTGTAGTTGCCTTGAGCGTCCTTCGTTGGCAGGGGAAACCTCATGGCGCCAACATCCTAGTTAGCAGGGAATCCAAGAATTTACATGGTCAGCATCTTTGGCGCAGCAGCATCGAACGACATACGTAGTAGTCGTATTTACCACCATTCGGGAAGTTGTAGGTGAAGAGGCGTCCGCCGGTGCGGTCCGACGCCTCCAAGATCTCGTAGTCGATGTTCAGCGAATCTAGGATAAGGGCGGTGTATAGACCACCAACTCCCGCGCCTAGAATTCCAACTGTTCCCAGCGGGCCATAACCACGCTTAGGGAGCGCAGGTATCTGCGAGGTCTCTTGATGAGGAGTCGCGGTGAGTGGGGGAATGTTTTTGCAGAGAGCATCATCATAATCTTCGATGATTTTTCGACCCCAGTAGCCTAACACATCTCCTCGAGAATCCATGGTAATCGCACCTGGGATTAGATATTGAATGTGTCGAATGTATCTCGTCTAGTAAGATCAGATCGAAAACCACCCTATATATATGAGCATATCGTTCGGAG
>NW_024539202.1:0-5460 GCF_016647635.1 Suillus subaureus
TAATAACAGAAGTCCCAACGGGAGTCCCAGCTGGCTCACAGGCATACAAGTCTGTGCATTCATTTGATGTATGCATAATGCGAAGCTCATAGCATAGTTTGCAGCCTCACACATGCATCTTCCAAGAGTGCGTCTAAGTTTGCTGTACGTGATTCTTATTGAAAGTAATCATCCTTCGTGCAGAATTGATTGGGTAAGCGCACGGAACTCCCCCTGGGCCTGATTGTTTTTAATACCTCCTGGTATACAGTCTTCACGCCCTACGTGGGCCGAAGTCTCACAAACGGTGGTCCTTTCAACGGGTCAGCCAGTCTGGGGCCGAAACCCGAATTGCTATGTGGCAGAACCCCAGTCTCAAATATCACTTCGAAAATAATCTCTTTGATATTCATGCCTACCAAGTTGACAGAGAGTGAGCGGCTTTCGCGTGACCCGACGTGACACTCTGCCATGGATCGCTGACACAATCTTTCGGGAACAGTTATCTCATCCTTCCGCGCGGATTCTTCTCGGTTATCTGGAAGAGCATCCAGGAGCGCAAATTGCGCCCGGAGATTTACGACTCTGACAGTTTTGCGATAGGTTCATCATTCTGTTCTGGCGCCCATTGTTTGGCAAGTAGCTGAGTATTTCCTTGACCATGTCCAGTATTCAAAGCAGCTGTTGCCACTTGGGGAAGTGACAAAATCGGGGCGGATGTGAGTCGCGATTCACTTACAGCTCTTCTCACAAGGGATGGATTTGACACTAATTCCCCAGGATATAGGCATTCTCTGTGGCTGGATGCTTGGACGTGCCAGGCCTCCTGCGGTAGAAGGACAAAAAGCAGTCAACTTCACGTTAGAGGACGACTATGAGAAAATTGTGTTTTTCGAGTGAGTGCCCGGCCTATACCTTGTTTTCAGATCAATAATAACCCAGACTTGGTGTCAAACAAGGCCCGAGACAGGCGAATTCATGGTTTGTTTCTTGATCGCTGTTGCGTTTGTTGTCGCCTAATAGATGGTTCACCTGTTCAGGAAGACATGGGCTATGACCCAGTTTTGGCACTTTTTTGAGTTATGTCATACGCTGGTGGAACCCCGGAGCGTATTGCAGAACCATGCCGCGTCGATAGGTCAGTTCGCATGTGGATAACCTTCGATGAGCTGCTTTACCAACCCACAGCCGGCTTCTGGCTACTATGGCCCGTAGATGCCCTTGAAGAAATGGATACAATATGTATATATATATATTCAAATTCGTACAGACTACTTTCATCCCATGTATCAGAATTATGAGTCATATGTTGCGTACACGATGAGAACACGGATATCGTTTCAAGACGGTACACCTACATTTGAGCGCAGGAATGGATCCCACGCTCCTCACATTCATCTCTTTTGCTATGCTAAATCATATACTGAAGATGCGGGTATGTTAATATTGCTATCGGCTGCCGCTGTTTCCTCAGCGGCGCGGTCAGTTTACTTTTCCACATTCTTGTCCCAGTCCCAGCGCTCATCTCTCACCCATATGGTAATCGTGGTCTTGATGCTTATTCTTCATTCCGAGCAATCACCTTGTCAATGAAATGCATTTGCTAGTGACGTGTCACCTTGCAGACCGATTGCACACTGAGGTATTCTTTAATTCCTGGATTGCAACTCCTTTGCGTTCTTCTTGATAGGCCAGTGTACTGGGGAGTCCTGCAAAGGGAAACCCAAGCCCAAACCTCTATATAGCGGGAGGTTGCGGCTCCGAGTCTATCTATCGAGGACTGACTACAACTTGAACACATCCAGCCGGGACTCCTGTCACTTCACCAGTACTCTTGGCACTCCCGATGACCTGCGTCAGGACCTGGTACACCACTCTGAACGACGACATCCGCACTTCCTCACTGCACTCAGCCACAACGTCATTGCCTTCGTGGTGTTGGTATGCTTCAATGCTTGTTGTTCATCATAGATTTCGACCAGGACCAGAGACATTCTTATTCCCGTCGTCGAGTCCACCTGGCCAACTGGTCTGTTAATACTAACACCGCCAAAATTCTTCTGTAGTACTTAGACTGGGCCTCTGCGTTCTTTGTAATCTTGTCCGAGGAGGCTCAACTGAGAAAAACTCCGGAACTGACTTAATCAACGGATCGGTGATAGGAACTTTCCAAAGACATAAGGTCCCCGCAATCATCGTATCTCAGGTGATAGGAACATTCCAAAGATATACAGGGCGCAACCACGTATGTATTTGACTGAGTCATGATTGATTCAAGCTACTCCGAGTCAGCGCTCCTAGAGTGTGCCACATTCGGCTCTTCCACTGATTAGTTATGCTGGATGATCACCTTATTCTTGAGGGCTATATAACCCTGAAAGATGACACCCGCACATCCCCACTGCGCCTCATTTACAGCATGCCGCCTTTCATTCCTGGTGTTTGTATGCTCATTGACCTATATGACCTTTATCCCTATTAATTGTCATCGCCGTGCAGATCTTTTTCAGATACATGTGCTTTTTTGGGGTGCAAAGCGATCCATACTATACCGCGACTTTGTTCTCGCCGGTAAGCGTGTCCCTTTACCCGACACTTGGCTGGCTTGTTCACATGGCTGTGGGCTTCTCGAAAGAGGATTACAATAGTGAGCACCTTCATTTCAGACTCGGACAGCCGTCAAAGCTGCTTCTAATGATCCTCTTTCTCTATGGTGTAGGTAATATCACAGTATATGAATACAATATGGACACGTGGAATGACACAATTGGACCGTGGTGTGTTCACCCGCCTTTGGCTCGTCGAGGCAGCTGGCGAGCCGATCGATACGTATACCATCCGAAACCTTGCGAGTGGAAAGTATATGACCCCATTCAATGGAAGTAAACATTGTCACTGTTGACCGAAAGCCGAACGCAACTGAACACTGGACAATAGCCTGGGATGGCTACTATCGATGCACGTCAGTATATTCGTTCGGTGTTCGCATAATATGGGGCTCATGTCATGGCCTGCAGTATCAAGGATCCGAATTCTAGTGGTGTGTCCAACTCAACGATTTTGTCATGTGATTCTTATGAAAAATACCCTTCACATAGCGTTGGTCGGGATTCGGGACGAGTAAGCTAATGAATCCTGCTGTAGTGGCTGCTGATTGTTTTGAATACTGCCAGTTCTGCGTCGATCATACTGGGGACCTCGGTCCAGACAGAATTCCGCACAGAGTGGTCCATTAAACGAGTCAGTCGCTCTGGGGCAGAAATCCGGACTGCTATATGGCAGAAACTGTATAGCTACCGAGACTTCTATACTCATACCTATCAAGTTGAAGGAGAGTAAGCATCACTTTTCACCACCAAACCTGTTACGCTATCAGCAATCGCTGACAATCGAAAATGGCAGGTATCTCATCTTTCCGCGCGGATTCTTCACTCAGATTTGGAAAGACATGCCGAAGCGCCCTTATCGCCAGGGCATCTACGACTCTGACCATTCTGCCACAGGTTCATCATTTTGTTCCAATGCCGGTTAAACCATCGGGTAGCTGACGATGTGCTTTGGCCGTGTCCAGCATTCAAAGTGGCTGTCGCTACAACGGGCAGTGATTATATCAAAGCAGATGCGAAGCGATCCATCTTTTCTCGCAGAAGATTGATTTGACTTTGATTCTCTAGGGTATAAGTATTCTGTGTGGCTTGATGCTCGGACGTCCCACGCCTCCTGCAGTAGAAGGTCAAAAAGCGTTCAACTTCACTCTGGATGATCACTGTGACATGGTCCTGTTTTTTCAGTGAGTCATCTACACCTGCCCTGAGACCAATGATAACCAAACCTCGGCGTCCAAACCAGCTCTGACACAGGCGAATTCAAGGTTCGTTCTTTGATCATTGTTCCATTTGCTATTAGCTACGGAAGGGTCACCTGCTCAGGACCAAATGGGCTACGATCCGTACATGGGATATTTTTGAGTTCCGTCGTATAATCTGGGGAAAGTTCTGAAGCATGCGGGCGGATTCATAACAACGAACTTATCTCAGTAGTGTTCTAATTTCTTGGTAGCGTTGAATTTGTTTCATTCTTTTTACCAGTTTCGCTCGTCGCCGAAAAAATTGCACGTGAGTAGATTCCGGTGGATTCTCACAACTTGCTACGTTTTTTCCGCGAGCGACTTCGCCGTTATTTCGAAATGGGATGTATCGTACACATCCAGAATGACTCATGATTTTTTTTTAGCTTTGCGCTTTCATTTGATCTCTGCTCGAATTGCCTTTCGTGAGAATCCAAATACTGCGGCACGTGCGTTCCATGTCTTTTATATTTGCAATCCATCCGACCTACCGGGCAGCAGTTAGTATAACTAGTCCACAGCCTTTGACCGTCTTTGCACGACCGATTCATAGTTGAGTTTTGTTTTTGTTCGGGTGAAGACCCGCGGTCCGCTGAAAGACGCCTACCCTTTAATGAGCATCCAGGGACATCAGTGGCGCATAGACTTTGATGCAGTTTCAGTTATCATGTCGAGTATTTACAGCCGAGTGCTGCGATTAAGTGAGCTTTTACCATCATTCCAAAAGGGTCGTCCGGGCGAAGAATGTGCTACTATTGATCTTATAAGTTCTAGGTTTTACTTCTATATGGAGAATTCGTCTAGTCTCCTGTATGCAGGCGAGAAGACAGTCATTCCTTCTATCATCGTCGATCGACGACTTGCTTCTATTGGGAGACTAACTCATATGAGTATCGATCTCTCTTTCCGGATCCTCAAGAGTTGCATTCTTTCATACCCCTGCAGAAGTTTAACAAGGTCTACATATTAAGCGAGTGACGATCCGCTCTAGGCAGCCGCCGCAGTACTGTTACACAGCCTCTGCCCCGAATCATGACCTGGCATTGTGAACGGCGTCATTAATTGCGCAAATTCGCCTCAAGAGTGACGCACGGGCGTAGTACGGCTTGGCAATCCCATCCGCATCACTCAGGAGATTACCGAGATCGCAGCACGCCAAGTGGGTCGTGAGAGGACGAGACGAATGCAGTAGATATTTCACTGCACGCGCTATGATCAAATCCAACGTGCTACCATCAAGTATCAACGCGCTCACGGTTCACCAAACTAAGATTTTGCTTGACACGGAGGATATGACTGAACGTGCCAAATTTAATACTGGTGCTGTGAGAATGGTAAGATGGGTGTGAGTCTGCAAGGGGTGAGTCGTGCAAATAGTGGATGTCGTGGTTACCACTTGAAGCGAAAAGAGAGAAGGATAAGGTTGAGGGACAACGTGGGTGAGACACAATAGGACGTGACAAAGGGAATATTAAATTAGTTTTCTCTATGACGGCATTAGACGGAGCAATTCACGTTGTGTGTGAAATTAAAGTTGAGTTACTTATTTACATAATCAAAAGGGGTTTACGTTATTTGATCGGGGGGATACGCAGTAATCTAGTTTTTTTGGTCTGTAACGCCTCTCTTCCTCT
>NW_024539203.1:0-5437 GCF_016647635.1 Suillus subaureus
AACACTGTTCCGGGAAATCGGCCACATGCTGCAAGAATTGGGTAGACACGACGAACCCATGAGTCTGCACACACCATTTCAACACTGTTGGTTCCAGCACCAATGAGAGGTTGGAGCAGTATAGTCATGCAATGGTGGAAGAGTCTGTATCCAGCCAAGGAGTGTGCATCAGTGGTGAAACAGTCAAGTTTGCCTGCTGGTAAGTACCCAATCAGGACAGTTGCTCGTGCTGATGCTTGGCGCCTTTTTGCTTTAGTGATGTTTCCAATGGACATGTACACTGGCCATGCCGACTTATCCCCTTGGAACTGTGACAAGGACGTTTTATCTGAAGATAGAATGATTGGTGCTATCATGGCACCTTCTGGCAAGGCTTTCTGTGTGCGAGGTCAGTCCATTACTTTGTTGCTTCCTCTCAAATAGTCTTACCTGTTTCTCACCCCACCAGTCTGCTGTCCACATCTCATCAATTATTCTATCTTGCCCTGCACAGTCTGCATATGCTTTTGCAGGTGAGTAGGCCATATCTTCTTTGAAGGATGGGTTGCCAATGAGCTCTTTCATGCATTCTACAGGATCATGGATCCACAATTCAACGTCTTCCTGCATCATTTCACTGTTCTCATCCTCGCAGTTACCACACACAGTCACCTTCTTACAAGTCCATCCTGGCCCATGTGGAAGTTTGTCCATGTGCTGCAAGAATGAGTGGTTGTTATGAAATGAAAGTTTGGAGCGGTTTTGTGTCTGGTTAGGGTATCAATATTGTAAGTTCAAATTTTGATCAATGCTTTCAAACTTACTATGGGCAATTTGAGGAATTTGTGGTCCATGTCTGACCAAGGTTCTTGATGAGCCACTGGGCCAGATCCCACTCTTCCCTGGTGAGTGATATCTATTTAGTAGATGCTTTGCCAGCACATTCAAGCACTTACACATCCTGAAAGGTGACCATGGATCCTCACCCTCTTCCTCTTGGTATGTTCTATATCTTTCAAAACTCGTCTCCCCCTCATGCAGTGCCCAGCCAGCATCCAGCTGAGGCTTCGAAATATCTCCCGTTATTGGGGAACGACATCCCATCCTCATCTTCGACTTCTCCTTAACTGTAACCCGATGAATCTTGCCGAGCACTGGGTTATTGTCCATATCTGGAGATGGGTGCAGGTGAACATGTCCTGGAGCTGCATCTTGATGGGGGAAGTCAACATCAGGTACATTCGTCTAAGTTCTCTGCCTCTACTTCTTCAATCATTGATGCCACTGTGTTGACATTCAGGACACCCTATGATGTGTCTCTTCAGACCTTCATGTGTGGTCGTTACCTTCCCACAGAATACACAGGGGACATTCTGGCTCGTATGGTGCAATTGACATGAAACTCGTGCAAAGTGTGTTGTACAGCCCTAAGTGTCTTGACGCCACACAAAATGGAAAAAAACACCACACTAACCTCAAGTGAATCCTCATACCGGCCCTAATTGTGACTAACCCGAGAGTTGTTTGCATGTGACCCTTGCAAGTGAGTCCAATTCAGCCCAGACCAAGTTCAATTCAACCCTCATGACTAACTACTGTCACGGATGCAGTTCATACTTGTGCGCCACCATTTCTTATGCCACAAAAATTGGAGACTGACCTGAACATCATTGAAAGAGGTGATCCACATGAGAGGTTTTGCCGCATGGTGAAAGAGACGATCCACATGAGAGGGGTGCGCTGTTATTCTGAATGACGCTTGACTAAAACTAACTGACTACCAAGACTACTAAGACAGTGTAGTAATGCCATGAGCCGCAAGTAAGAGCTCCAAAAGTTGAACCTTTGTGACTCTTCACACTGCCTTTTCTCTACAGTCAAATGCACAGTTATCATCTCCTGCACCAAATTTTGGTGAGCAACAGGCCCTTGTATGTGCGTCTGAGAGCTGCGCTCTGCATGTCTCCTCACAAAGGTCTAATCTCTGCATCCCCACCTAATACAAGGGTTCGCAGGTAGGCCTGCGAGGTTTTGATGGGTCTGGGGTTGTGACAGTATGGTGCCAATGGAAACTGAATCTCGAGAGCAGCCGGTACCTCCCTAGGCCAGTCCTGGAGCAACGACCATGTGAAAGGGTCGACTCGGAGAGGTACTGGGCATGCTGTTTGGTTAGTATTTGTCATCGTTTATGGTCGAGGGTCGAGTAATCACCTTTTGCTGACTTCAAGGCCTTGTGTAGCAGCTGCATGTTGCCTCACTTCGTTCAATCCGTGTGAATAATGAGGATGTTTGGGCTTCACGTCTTCTGGTTTCGTTGACATCTTGAACTTGAACTACCAACATCAGTGAGTTGTGGAGGCGAGCATTGGAAGAAGCCAGCCACTTATCTATTTATTCATTTTGGGCTGGTCGTATTGATTTCACTGTAAGAATCAATGTATGTTTGAAGGAAGTCTCCCCTTTGCCCCTCTTATTTATTTCATTATATTGACACCCGCTTGGTCAGTTGAAAACCTTTAACTTGGATCAACAAACTCGATCAACAAAACTCCAAAAATTGTTTGTTGATCCAATGCCACTGTAGGGTTTTTAAAAGGCATGCATACCCCCTCCTTCTGTCATTGTTATTTCTACTGACTACCATCTATCATGGCCACAAAAGGCCCCTCCAAAAAGGCATCTAAAACAGCATCTAAAATGGCACTTTTGAAGGCCCAAGAGAACCTACGTGCAGAGATGGTGTCGACCGTGGGACACACTGCAAGTGGTCGCCAATGTCGGCCAACCAAAAAAGAGACATATTGAAGTAAGTTATATCAAGCCTGACATGAATGCTCGTGCTCACTCACATGTTTCTGCTTAACAGTTTTAAAAGCTTGTGGAGGAGAAGAACACCAAATGGCCTTAGAAACGAAGATGAAGAAGTGCGACTTAAAGGCACTGTGCACTACATACCAGACACACACCCCGAGATATTCGATAGCGAGCCTGCTTGGCTTCTCAGCAATGTTGACAGGGATGAAGACAGGCATGGTCAGTGTCTTATTTGTCCAGGCGCTCCATGTTACTCACAACTACATAATAGTTTTCAGACCGCTGTGTAACTACAAGACTGTCTGATCAACAGGCACTCACTTTCAGTATGAGCAAGACCCCTCCAACTGTCTTGGCCCGAAAACCCACGATTAAGATCCATACAAAGCCAAAGAAAGGTACTATGTCTTGGCCCATGTGTACCCTGGTCTAACACACTTTTTCAGCGTCCACAACTGTTGTGACTTCATATAATGACAGCGACAGTGAGGGCAGCAGCGACAGCAGTGAGAGCGACAATTTGACCAAGTTTGTCGATAGCATGGACGACACTGAGAATGAGTCTGATTGTGGCACAGACAACATTGCCAATGATCATGATGAAGTGGCCAAAGCTTCTTCACCACCAGTGTTGGCACCAAGCACCAATGAGAAGACTCAGAGGTCCTCAATACTGACACGAAGTTCAAGAAAGGTCCCAATAGAACATGCCAATGGTTAAAGGCCAGCAATTTCGACGATGTCACCAAAGATCTGCTCACCACTGCCACATCCATCTACTGTTGTCTAGTCATGACTCGCCTCCTTTTCCAGAGATGCTGATATCGAGACCAAGCTAGCAAAGGATGCCTGGCATGAGGCATCTAACATGGCAGAGCTTACCATCCAACTTACCCCTTCTCTCGTCAAAATGGTACATCTTGTCTCCACGTCCTTGCCCTACTTGATTTTATGTTGCCATATAGATGACGAAGCACACATCACATGTGCGGGGAGCTTAAAACAAAGATGCGCGGATTGACAGCCTCATTCTTTGGCTTCCACACAAGCAACACACTCGCCATTACGCAAAACCATGACCTGGCTGAGTCTCTCAAGGAAGGATCATCTGTTTTGTTTTTAAGGTGCGTGTTTAAATTCAATTCACAATCCTTTGTCAACATCTGACTGGCGGGTAAAAGGACTGGGAAACAAAACGCGGCATCTACAAGACCAACTTAATCCAGTCAGCGATCAACCATATGTGGTTTGCAAACCAAAGCAATGAGGGTATAGTATATGCTAAATATTTTGATCCTTTACCTGTTCAAACATGGCGCTTGTACTCACAGCAGTGAGTGTATTCAGTGATTCTGATGTTCGTGCTGCAAACAGACTTGGTCTCACAGATTGAATGCTGCATTGACAAGTGGATGACTGGAGTTAAGGAGGACATCAAATTTCATTGGTTGCTTACTTCCCGGTCTACCTTCTCCATCTCAACTCCCTGCAGCGGTTCGAGGAGTGGACTGCTGCTTAAAACTGTTTGGTAAAATTGGTGTCAATCTTCTTGACATTGCTTGGTATGTTTCTGATTACTTATGTTGTTCATCATCCAAACTGACATCCATAAAAAGGATGCACACTGGTGTGGATCTGTTTATGACAGCGTGACTATCAATAGCTTCACAGATGATGTCTTGATGACGCGATTTGAGAGCACGAAGACAAGGCTCGAGAAGCACAAAGAAGCGCATAGTGATTGAGGTGGCTGTATCTTGAGGATTGTTGCATGCTCATGCACTATAGCACCTTAATTGATTCGATTTTGTTGATTTCCGTCAGCGGCGTGATCTATATTGCGGAGCTACAGTAGCAGTGTGTAGCTACCTGTAGCTCGAATGAGCAAATACTAGTACTATTCCTATAGCACCATGTACTAATTTGTAGCACATATAGCTGTCTGTAGCACCTGTAGTTGGTTGCTACAATGAGCTACAGGAGTTGCTAGCACTATATAGTTCACTGCGTGGCTATATAGCTGCACATAGTAGGCACTTGACACATTGGGCTACAGGTACTACCCTGACTATATAGCACCTGTAGTCAAGTGTTATTTTCCTGATGCTATTGCTGAGGCAGGGCAATCCTTTTCTTTATCGTCCAAAGGGAGAACCTCGAACTGAATCTTTGTATTTTTTATATTGCTGAGGTCAAGCTGCATAATGGTTTGTGAAGAAAGTTTGCATCAGCAGCTCGCCAATGGAAACTTACACCTGTTTCTGGGAGATTAAAGTACTCCCCAGATTTATTGTAACGACCTTCAAGGTGTAACTTTGCAGGAAACACAAGACGGAGTACATTGTCGTCAGCCCCAACCCAATAGTCAGCGCCATCGTTAAAAACAGTGCGCATAGGACAGGGTTGCTGCTAATTGGGATACTCACAAGCATCTCCACATTGCAACATTGGGAGACTTCATGCAGCCGAGTAGTGAGGTGTAGAGTAGATGAGGACAGAATACAGAATCACCTCCAGAGGCATCAGGAGTATTCTCCAGGGATGGTGTAGGCAAGGAGAGGACATGTTGTAGGGAATGAGATTCCTCCAGGCTTATATCACACATATTACAACTCATGACGATTGGTATAGTATGCAACTCACT
>NW_024539204.1:0-5306 GCF_016647635.1 Suillus subaureus
TATGAGTCGCGTGGCTTGATCCCAGGCTGACTTCTGAAGCAATTCAACCAGGAGGAACAGCAATTTGAATTTGATGGATCAAAGTCATGTTGTTGTAAAGTTGCCCACTGACCGCTTTTGCTTATGTAAGCAGAGTCGCCCCTGTCATGCTGCCTCATCCGATGATTGATTTTTTCAGCCTCCATTTGACTTGCCTGGCTTCAGATAGAACCTGATACAAAGGTTATTGAACCATCTGAATGCAATGGCAATGCTCATTTCCTCAAAAAAAATCATGTTTCAGAGTTGTGGTACCCTCTCCCCCTGCCTACTCCACCAAAAGGCATGATTTTATGTTGATGCTGATGTGCAAAATAGTGTTCCTACTGTTTGATTATCATGCAAATGGATTGGAGTTGATTTCTGAGTGTTTTGAACCAATATGAATTGTGATGTGTGAGTTTGCCTGATACCCCCCCTCAAAGATCGATTTTTCTAGGCTTCCCATGACTTGCCAGGACTCCAGGAGTATTCTTCCTGGGGGTTATTGAACCCTCTGAACACAATGGTCGAGCTGGATTTCCCAGAAAAAATCGCATTCTTGAGATATGCAAGGTCCCCCTCCCCCCCTACCTCCCATATCTTGATATTATGTAAATACCAATATATAAAAGACTGTGCCTGGTGTTTTTCGATCATACAAATCGATTGGGAATGGTCCCAGAGTGGCTTGAGCCTGTCTGAAATGAAATATGTCAGTTTTGCTGACACCCCCTACAAAGATCGATTTTTACAGACTTCCCATGACTTGCCAGGACTCCAAAAGCATTTTTCCCGAGGGCTCTTGAACCCTCTGAACACGATGGTCGAGCCAGATTTCTTAGAAAAAATCATGTTCTTGAGATGTGCAAAGTCCCCCTCCCCCCTCCTACCTCCTATATGTCACTGTGCCTCATTTTGGCCTAAGACCGGTACTATAAACAACTGTCCTAAGGTTTTCAAAGTGCAGGAATCGATTGGTGATGGTCCCATACCCTCTGGAGGTCAGAAATATTGAGATATGGTGGGTAGGCCAAAATATCAGTATTTCGACCATATCTCCACAACCCAACCGCCAATTTTTTTAATTCTTGGCTCATATCAATCCTAGAGGTACCCACTATGATATGTACCAGCCCAACAAAAGAAATATTTTCACAAGTTTGAAACCTATTTCTAGTTTGACCATATAAATTTGCGTGATATCAGGGTCCTGGACACACCATAACCAAGGTGTAACCATAATGGACTTGCAGAAACATGCTTAGAATGGGGTGGGAATGTAATGCGACATATAGATAGATGTAGATCCCGTTCAATGCGACGCCATAAGCCCAGAAGCAAAACTTGATTCAACACGATACATTGTACAATTCGGAGTTAACATGAGACACAAGCGACATTCTACAAGACTAGCGACTGAGTACTGAGTGATCAAGTGACTCGGCCTGTCAGGATTCCAAATGAAGTTGCTACCCAATTTGAGATACTGACTTCAAATAACAGATATTTCAACGCACCGATTCTAAGGTTCCTTCATTACGCACCCGGGTGATCGCGTATTCTTCAGTGTCTGGATCCCACGTGAGGTTCCAGATAGTGGTCTCAGGAAGTTCGGCGAGATTTTCCACAAACAAGGGGGTGCTAGGAATGTCACCTGTCAAAATTTCACCCTCTTGATAACCTGATGCAACATAGCCGCGCAGCCTTGGAGTGGCCGTTGTGACAATGGTACTGTTGTTTCTGTGTGTTGCACTGTGAGTTCTCTGGGAGAGAATTGGAGGGAAGATGGCAGACCCAAGCTTGGGGAAGTACTTCATCGTCGTAGGAAAGGACGCTTCGGCGCTTTGAAAGCCTGGAGGCGGAATCTACTGAGGTCAAATAGAAGGAGAAGACAGCAAGTCACAAACCGATTCCCACGTCTTCATCCGTCCCAGCGTGATTGGTGATCATCAGGACACCAGCCCGTCCTACCACGGGATCCTACACAGATTAGGTTGTTAAGACAAAAATGGATGAAAATCAGACTTACAGAGAAGTGGAGGACGTCACCGGCCTTGATTAGGGTGGTATGTTGGCCGACCTGCATGAATGCTTGCATTGGTGCCAGGAATCGTAGAGTAGATGGGCGCTGCTCACGTCAATATCGACAAAGGGTCCAGCGCCGACGACCCTCCCACTGATAACCTCTGGTTTGGTGACAGCAAGCCTATAAGTTGGATCAGCAATGTTGATGAGTATAACTTCCGTCCGTCATCTTACTGGTTCCTGTAGGTCGCTGTCGTCTCATATGAGCCTGGGACGAGGGTCGTGTGTAAGTTTGCAACTGGGCAGTAAAGATGTGGGTACACCCACCCTTCGCTCCGAATGTGTCGACCCTAGAATATTGCAAATTTTGAAGTAATCACAGGCAAAACCGAGGTACTTACTTCCAGACTACGTCTTCGAACGTGAGCACAAGATCCGACACTTTTCCGAGGTTGTATCTGGGAGACGATCAGGTAAAAAAAGTGAGGGCGGTGCGATAGTGCTGCAAAAGGCACCCACGACTGAAAAATCAAGTTTCTGACATAGCGGCTGGCTGACATTGTTTGAGATTGTACAACACAAAGTGCAGTAGAGATTGTGCGTGGATTGAATTCTGCCAACGTTAGTGGCCCAGCAAGGCTGTCTTTTATATGCCTGGGGCATTGGACTGATCCCCAGAAAATACACTTACCCCATGGCCGTGGCAGGTCGCATGTCGCATTAGCAAACATTCCTTGTAGGCGAAATCGCTCTTCGGATCCCAGGAATGTTTGCATAAATTCTTTTGCAATCATTGGAAGTGTTCTCCAGTTGTGCTGCCAGATTAGCAAACATTCATCGCAAGCGAAATCGGTCAAATGAATGTTTGGTAAATACTTGCGTAAAGTCTTTTGCAATGGAAGTGATCTCCCAGCTGTTTCCACGTAGTCCTCGGGTCAAACACTTTGAAGCTATTGGAACTTGGCGGCAGTTGATCTGGAGTTGAGGACTCCGAGTGCGCTGTGTGTGGCCATGTTAGAACATGATGAGTATTCGTCAGTACACTAGCTGTTGTCGGGTCGCTCAGACGAGTAGGTTTGCTTTGTCATCGATTCATCAGTCACATGGAAGCTTAAATATTAATGGCGCACATCAGATAGCTGTTGGAGATCATCGATCAAGATCAACAACATTAAATTATTGATTTGTTGAGACCGCGATGAAGTGATTGAAGTCACCACCGGATTGAGCATGACAGGAATATAATGGCCATTGCCTGGACTTGTGTGAGTCTTGCCATGAGGCCCGACACCCACCTTAGTGGGAGGAGGGTTTTGTCGGATGAATTCGTTCAGGCACCAGGCCTCACCAGGCTTTACGCTGAACGGGAACCGCAGGAAACATATACATCACTGGTAGCTCACAACACGACCAATGCTGATTGGGCACTTCTCTCTCGGCAGACAGAAGAACCGTCATAGGCGCCTCTCCAATCCCTCGTCAGATTCGGGAGCACTGCCAGGTTGCGCAACTTGCGGTGGGAGGCACAACAAGGGTCACAACTCGAACCATGACTGAGAGGGGGTAGAATTCTACGCAGGCGATTTAGCGTATGTTTCGGCTGGTCAGATATGCGTACCTTAGCGGCTCTGAAGATCATCCAAAACATAGAATGAAGTTGTTCGAAATACTTGCACGTCAGCAGGTACATAGCGCTCTCAGTAGATTTGGAATATTCAGTAAACTCCATAGATCGAAGAACTGCATGAAATGATCAATTATCAGTACTCAGTATTAGTGTGGTGTCCATACTGTGATCGCTTCGCTAGAACTTGCGTTTCTCCTCCACACTCATCTTCGGGTACAGTTCATTAAAACTCAATTGCAAGCAATCGAATGTAGCCAAGTACAAAACACCTCATTGAACATTGTCTCACGTTCCACTCGTCCCTTGTTCCGCAGTATATTACAACCTTAGAGTGATGACAGCCACTTACTTAGTTTCAGATCAGCGCGGACATATCTACCATTGACAGTGTGGCCTTTTCTTCCCCTTAGTCATACGTATCATGTTGAGTTTCACGTGTAGGAAGGAGGAAACATAAACAACATCTATGCAATCTTGACAGTCTGAATGACATCCATAAGCACAGACCAACGGCCAAAAACAATAAACGGACGTACTTTGGCATACAATGAGTCTACGACCTTGCTAACTTGCTCCAGAGTCCCAATTGCTGCTCCATACGTGTTCTGAAAAAAGGATATAAGCATGGATGGGATGAGTGGGAAGAGGGTACGCACGTCGGCTTCTAGCTCATCGAATACGATTAGGCATCCTCGTCCCTGATCCAGCACGCCGTGGAACACCTTGTCCAAGATCATCTGAGATAGCCTGAAACACGACATCAGCTACTTTTCACACAGAAAATTTAATACGCACTTGGCCTCAACGTCCTGCCGTCCTTGCCCGACCTGTTTGGCAACGTAGTCAATCTCCACCACCGAGTATGGCCTCAACGATACGCAGCAGGTTTTGCTGAAGAAGGGTATCGTAAAGCGCTGCAAGATGCGAGCGAATGGTAGGGTCGGACGAGAGTTCTGTGTAGCAATGACAAGTCAACAACGAGTTGCATAAATGGGAGTATGACATGCCATGTTTGTAATCCCGAAGGGCCTTCTCAAAATCGGACAAGTTCCGATTCTGATGCGCAAGCGCTATGGTACGCATGCTCTCGATCTCGCGGAGCTGAGCATATTTCACCGCGAGCTTGATGGAGAGAAGTGATGTTACATCTTCGGGCTGGGACACACATCAGAATGACTGGCCAGTTTAAGGTCATTAACAACACACCATATTCAACATGACTTTGCACAAAAGCATGTACTTGAGTGCGTTCAGCGCTGCTGGGTCGTCCTGCGATGACATATTCTCAAAAGTCTCATAGAAATATGAGTATGCAGTAGTGTAATCCTTGTCCTCAGCGTGGAGAACACCGGATTTGGAGGTCTAACGCTGCTTGAAGATGAGGAGGACAATATATGAGTTTTGCAGCAGTCCTGCGGGAGGTGAGGGCCAGCTTTGTATTTCACGGACGTAAGGCCACATAATGAGAATTACCAGGATGGCACCCGAAGGACTACCTTAGACTTCGACAGGTTTCCAATGCCACGGTAGACACGACTCTCGAGCAGGTGTACTTCGGTAAGAATCATCTTGTCATCTAACCTTTTCAACTCTGTTAAGAGTGCGTCAATTCTCGTTAAGGCTAACTTGTACT
>NW_024539205.1:0-5303 GCF_016647635.1 Suillus subaureus
TTGGGTGAGCCCTTGGAGGGGCACACTAGTTGTTTGGTCAGTCTCGTTCTCACCGGATGGTACTCGCATCGCGTCTGGTTCTTGGATAAGACTGTGCGGCTGTGGGATGCAATCACGGGACAGCCATTGGGTGAGCCCTTGGAGGGGCACACTAGTTCGGTTTGTCAGTCTCGTTCTCACCGGATGGTACTCGCATCGCGTCTGGTTGGGATAACACTGTGCGGCTGTGGGATGCAACCACGGGACAGCCATTGGGTGAGCCCTTGGAGGGGCACACTAGTTGGTTTGTCAGTCTCGTTCTCACCGGATGGTACTCGCATCGCGTCTGGTTCGGGATAACACTGTGCGGCTGTGGGATGCAATCACGGGACAGCCATTGGGTGAGCCCTTGGAGGGGCACACTAGAGGTTTGTCAGTCTCGTTCTCACCGGATGGTACTCGCATCGCGTCTGGTTCGCAGATAACACTGTGGCTGTGGGATGCAGTGAAAGTGCAGCTATCCCCCATGTCCAGAGAGCCAGATTCTTCATTTTCACTCCATCGAAGCACTACACCTCCCACCCAACAAACCGTACCATGCCAACCAGCACTTGTAACGTCACGTCATTTCCTTCTCGTCCAGCCAAGAACACGCCTGCTAAACCCCGCTGACTTGCTGGAACCCACTCTCTATCATTTCCAATTCAACCCCTTTTCTTGCTGCAGGCTGATGGATGGATCATGGGACCCCAACCACCAGCTCCTTTTCTGGGTACCTCCCGCCTCCAGACATGCATTCTATACTCCTTGGACTATATTGGTAATACCCAAAGGATATCCCGAACTTGATTTGAGGCGCATGGCCCATGGGACACAGTGGTCGAATTGCCGAAATGCGTGAGTTCTTAGTCTTTGTCCTCCGTCCTTGGAATTGCTAACATCGGGACTTCTAGCTCCATATAACGATGATTCTATTGCTGCAACATCGAGTGTACCGTTTCATTTTTTTGATTCCTTGTTCATTTCTATACCTAGCACCGAGTCTGAATTTACAGTTATCCGACTGCTGCAGAGGTGCACTAGTTAATATGTAGTACTCTAGTACTGTATACGTTCACAGTAGCATTTTCGAGCCGTTTTCGTTTTTTTTTTCGACTTTTCGGTGAATCTGATATTTCCATGTATGTCATTGTGAAGAGCCGTGGAAACTTCGTCGCAGCCAGGTGGCGAAGAATGAGCGTCTTAGTAAGCAAATGTCTGAGCCCAATTCTTACACGTCAAAGTCTTTGGTCATGGCCATTCATACCCTCATTTCGAAAAAATCTGTGGCCACGCTATTGTTTGCCCTTCAGTGCGTGAGCCCGTGTGCAATATAGTTGCTTCATCGACGATGCCATTGTCGATCACGGTCATTTGCAATTTGGCTTTGAAATAGACTGCTGGCGATCTAATTAGCCTCAGATCAGTGGCTAGAGCATAGTGTACCGAAGGCAGAGCATCCAACTATCGTGCGTGGAACAACAAGGCTACCTTCTACTCGACCGCCTCATCCAGAGCATCCTGTATGGTCTCTACAGTGAGTCGACATCGATATAGGTCTTGGTTGACGCGCACAGTCTCATGACACAGGTATTTGAAGAGAGTGGTGCTCCCGGACCTAGTAAATTCGAAGAAGGTCGAAAGCTCTGCACCAAGCGAACACTCTCGCAAGCAGAAATTGACTACTGGCTTTATACCGTGCGCAAAGCTGCGCGGAAGGAATGATTGTATTACTCGCTGCACCGAGAAACACTTGGTTGTGGAGAACGACGACGCCCCCCCTCCACCTGAGCCTTGCCTGTCTCTACACTCTTGAAGTCAGAATTACTAGGATAGCCTCAGGTCACAGCAGTTGACATAGGTGTTGGGGAAGATTGGAGTTATTTGAACGAGTGAAGGCAACGCGCGAGGAGGGACAAGGTCGAGCGTGATTTGAAGTGGATGTGGATTGCTGGAGGCTGTGAAGAGGGAAGCTGCACAAAAAGCATTGCAGCTCAGCGCTACAGCATCATTATGATAGTCTGACATGTTGCAGAGCAACTCAGTATTATCTTCGCACTTTGCGTCGACGATATTATGTTCCGTCTGATTTATTTCGGATCAATGCAAGGGGTTTTTCAATACGACCTGAGTCTCTGAACAGATGAAGTGGTGCATTCGTTGCCTCATACTATTCACTAACTCAATAAGCTGTCCGCTTCAAACGTGCACATTCAGGATTTTAGCGCCTCCACGGTTGCACAGAACGCCAGCTGTTACATAATATAAAGTTCGAACCACTTGAAAGATCACTATGTATAATCACATGGCCTATGGCCTGATACCAATATCCTTCTACTTGGTCTAGCTAAGAAGATCGATACTAAGCAGGCGCACTGTGAGTTATACGAGTCCCCCACCACCCATCCTAACAGTATCCAAAACCTGCCCTCACCAACTCATTCCATAACCGTCTCGCAATCGAATCGCCACGGGCTTCCAATAACCTTCTCCGTACCAAGTCCGCAGGTGTCTCCAAGCGCCGCCGCCTCCGAAGCATCAAAGATATAAGGGGGATTAGGAAGAGCAAGACTGATAGAGTGGCTATTCTGTTTGCAGTGAAATAGTGGTTGAAATAAGATCGTATGAGTGTTAGGGAGGTTGGGGTGCAGTCGCGAGACTATGGTCGACTGGCAGAACGCGGGAGATGCGAACGCCACTAGCACTTGAGCTTCCTCGGGGCATGCTTTGGTTGTGGCGGTGGCGAGGGGATCTGGTTACGGTGGAGTCTGAGACTGCTGATGTGGAGGACGCGGATTGTTGGCGGGTAAGTTTTGGACGAGGGGATGCTGGCATGGCGGTGCGGGTAGATGTAGTGGATAGAGAAGAGGAAGAAGAGGCTGGGGATAGAGAGCGGAGTGGAGGTATTGGTGTAGGAGACGGAGGAGTCTCGGGTTTTGACGTCTCCCGCCTTGTACTCTCTAACGCGTGAGCATGCTGAGCCTCGAGGGCCAGATGAAGTTCCTGACAATATTGTGTTCAGTGCGATACAAGGATCATGAAATTAAACTCACGCGTTTTTTCGTCAGACGAGAGTTCATTCTCGTAGGACAGAAATTCTTTGACGTACTCCCACTCGCCCAAACGAGGTAGACATGCAAGCAATAAAGTTCTAGGACTCTATGATATGGTTCACCCGTAGAAGGTACGAAGTCATATTGACCGCGTTTTGATAGCCAGTCCTCTGTCATCTCACGACCAACGCTTAGGCAATCTATCTTGATACTGGATGCGACGAGTGTGATGAGGACTTGGTGCGGAAGGAATGCGGAGCTAGGTTTTCGATACAGAGATGAAGGAGTAAATAAAGTGAGAGATCGAGCGTACAAAGTGGAAATAAACGATTGGGGAGACAAGAGTAGGATCTCTTGGAGTGGTTGTGGTAAATGAGCTATGTCTTGAGTAGAAGAGAAGACGGTGGTTTCGAGGGTGATGCGAAGGATATCCCACTTTCTCCGGTGGACATCTAGGGGATCAGGTGAGGGCGCAAGGGGAGGTGAGAGGAGCGCGAATGCAGCGCTTAACAAAGTGAACGTGATTGTAATGTCCCGGTGAAGGAATGCTCTCGCTGCACGGTTGTACAGTGATTGTAGCGTTGCCTCCGTCGACGGCGAACCTTTGCTAGACGGCTTATGAGGCAGCATGTCCGGCGTCAAGACAGTTGTCATCGTCATCGTAACGGTCGGCATCGGCGGTCTGCCTGAAACTAAGACTAAAACCAGTGTCAGAGGCTAGAGCTTTTATGGGCCTGTCTTCAAAAGGAATAGAGTATATCGTCAGCAGTGATTATCTACGTTCGTCGTACACTCCACTCAAACAGCCTCGAATCGTTGGTTGGTGTTCGGTGCAGAGTCAGAGTCCTAGTGTGACCAGCGACTGCACTGGGCAAGTGACCGGCAACCTTAGCACTGCCACTGCAAATACTGCTCATATCACGTGCGTCAGTGAAGCCTGCAGACTTTCTTGAGCGAGCGCAATTGAAGCGCCATATAACACACGCTTCATAATCGATGGTCACCTGTCCAATCAATGGTACCAGCTACATGAGTACCATTGAATTGTTCACACGTCAACATTTCAATTGGCTACTGAAGCTGTTATCATCCGTTATCCAAGTCAACGTTCAGCGCTAGCATTGCAGCACGTCATGGATCTTGGATTGCAAGGAGTGCATGTCATCGTTACAGGTCGTACTCTATGCTATCCTATGCCACTACTGACCTGACCGTGTACTCGAGCAGGGGCAAGTGGCGGCATCGGGCTAGAGACTGTGAAATTGTTTTGTGGTAAGTAATTTACTCTCGAGTGATGACTATTGAGTTGAATCAGACATTCAGCATTGGGCGGAATGTGACCGCACATTATAACTCCAAATTTGGTCCGATCCAGGAGCTTCTGGCATCGAACCCCAGTCTTCAACACGTCCAGGCCAATCTGTCTCAAGAGGAGGCCTTGGTGGCCATGTTTCAGAGTCGCTAGCTGCTATGCCCCATGGACCCATACAAGTAGTGATCGTCAATCACGCTATATATCAACTTCGATGTTCCAATCGCAAGGATGACGCTGGACCAATGGAACACCACCATAACCACGAACTTGACGTCATCATTCCTGGTGTGTAGAGAGTATTTGAAGCACCTGAAACGTGCACCCTCTACTATCAAGGAAAAGGCGGCGATTGTGCTTATCGGAAGTACCGCTGGGAAGTATGGCGAAGCCAATCACGGTGACTACTCTGCGACGAAGAGCGGTCAGTGACGATTCTGTCCGCAGTTTGACATAGACTCATCATGTTGTAGCAATGATGTACGGTTTAAACCTCACTCTCAAGAATGAGATCGTGAAGATAGCCCCCAAAGGCAGAGTCAACTGTATTGCGCCTGGCTGGGTCAAGACACCCATGGCTGAAGAAGCCTTGAAGGATCCTCAAACAGTGTATCGTATATTATCTACGTCAGTCACGTCTTTATGCATCATGATTCATTATCTGTATCGAATTTCGTGCTACTACTGCAGGTGCCCGCTTAAGAAGGTGGCGATGCCAATCGACGTCGCAACGCAGATTGTGATCCTTGCATCATCCGCTCTCTCCGGTCATGTCACTGGTCAAGTAGTGATGGTTGAAGGTGGGATGGAGGGGAGATTACTAAACAGACCAGAAGATTTGCAGGGATCTTAAGTCGGGTTTTCTCATGAATGCCTCGTCCGAATCTGTAATATGTATAGGAGATGATGAAATGTCTGAA